>NW_003307653.1:132236-141431 GCF_000143455.1 Volvox carteri f. nagariensis | reverse complement strand
TGGGGGGGCTTGAGGTGGGGGGCTTCGTACCGGACGAGGTGGAGGCGGGGGTGGTGGTGGCGGATTTGGCAGAGGGCTAGGCGGCGGTGGTGACAAGGCCGGTGGCGGCGGGGGCGGCGGTGACAAGGCTGGCGGCGGTGGTGACAGGGCTGGCGGCGGTGGTGATAGGGCTGGCGGCGGCGGTGACAGGGCTGGCGGCGGTGGTGACAGGGCTGGCGGCGGTGGTGACAGGGCTGGCGGCGGCGGTGACAAGGCTGGCGGCGGTGGTGGCAAGCTCGGCGGCGGCGGCGACAGTGCTGGCGGCGGTGGTGGCAGGCTTGGCGGCGGCGGTGACAAGGGTCGGCGGCGGTGGTGGCAGGGCTGGCGGTGGCGGTGACAAGGCTGGCGGCGGCGGTGGCAAGCCTGGCGGCGGCGGTGATAGGGTTGGCGGCGGCGGTGGCAGGCTCGGCGGCGGCGGCGGCAAGCTCGGCGGCGGCGGTGATAGGGCTGGCGGCGGTGGTGGCAAGCTCGGCGGCGGCGGCGACAGAGCTGGCGGCGGTGGTGGCAGGCTTGGCGGCGGCGGTGACAAGGCTGGCGGCGGTGGTGGCAGGCTCGGCGGCGGCGGCGACAGTGCTGGCGGCGGTGGTGGCAGGCTTGGCGGCGGCGGTGACAAGGCTGGCGGCGGTGGTGGTAGACTCGGCGGCGGCGGTGACAAGGCTGGCGGCGGTGGTGGCAAGCCCGGCGGCGGCGGTGATAGGGTTGGCGGCGGTGGTGGCAGGCTCGGCGGCGGCGGCGACAGTGCTGGCGGCGGTGGTGGCAGGCTTGGCGGCGGCGGTGACAATGCTGGCGGCGGTGGTGGATTCAAAGGGGGGGGCTGTTGGGGCGGCGGCGGGTTTTGCCCTGCGCAATGCTCAGTGTTCGTCATCACCACCACCACCACCGCCACCACCAGCAATGACAGCGACCGCGGATGCCGCATGCTGGAGTCGCTAAAACGGGGCGGGGGCGACCGGGGCGGTCCGCGACGGCGATTCTGGTTGGAACCTGCAAGCAAGGAAAGCGGCGCGTGATGGGGGGAGGGTCACCACTGGTGCGATGCCTGAGATAACCCAAAGCAAGTAAGGACAGGTGATGCGGTACCGGGAGCTAATCCATCAACAGAACTCCATCACGGAACTTCCATTGCTCGGCCGTAAATCGTCATCAGCAGTAATCATTCATCATCGCATGCTGCTGCCGAAGGATGGCCAGGAATGACTGACAGTCGTAGGTGACGCCAGCATTCTAGGGACGGTGGTGTTTGCAGAGCGTTTGCGCCATTCGGTGTTAATGCCGATTTGGAGGAACAGAAAGAGGACCAGTCTACTACTACTGGGGCACAGGCCGTATACGTCACTTGATGTGTGTGATGTGTTAAGTGTCATCAATGTGTGGCCGTCATCATGATGGCAGTGGGGAGCTACCTGGCCTGACGATTCAGCAGTAGTGATTCAGAGGCAGATACGTACGGTCGTGTCATAAGGCCCTATTTATGTTACTCGCGGGCCACCACGCGGGGCGCAGGAACGAACGAATTTTGTTGGCAGTGTTAACAGGTGGGATAGTCCCGGAGCCACATGCACAGGGGTGCACAGGGGTGGTTGATGTGGTGCCATGAATGCGGTAGAATGGTAGGTAGATGGTCACAGTTTCTACCGCGGTAATTCCTCCGAGGCCTCGGCGTTTTACAGAGCCCGATATGCACTACGGAACTGCGGTACATTTGCCCTGCACAGAGAAGCTTAATCAGGAAAGCGGTGCAGCGTAAGATTTACAAACCGCACCGTACCGCACTCGCTAACTGTACGGTTTGTCTTCCGTTGGTAACGGTTCGTCACGAAGTCGGATCGTGACGGGACGATCATTATACCAGTTCATGAAACTCCAGGGGTGGGGATAGCGGTAGCTGGGCCCCGGTGTGAGGTGCTATTTCACCGCCGTCGTAACTTTTTTCTTATCACACGTTGCGCCGTGTTGCATTGGCTGCTGTGAATGATGAGCATTATTATCGACATCGTTAATCGGGCTATCGATAACATAATTTGATGTTAACATGTACGGAACATTGACTGAAATGGCCGTAGGAGATAACTGCCGCAGTCTTTGCATGCGTTGCATTTGCGCAGCTAACTGATGCGGCAATCGCATTCTACTAAGGGGCTATTATCCTGAATTGTTAAATGGAATTAACTGTAGGTTTCGCGAACTTACCACCTGAGGCCTTACAGGTGTGTGGTGTGTGGTGGTTACAGTGGGCTCCAGGCTCACGAAGAGTAGAGTCATCGGGCCAGCTGGCCGTGCACTGCACTAGAGACTAATATTCAAATTAGACAATCACCCAGATGAGACAACTAAAGGCAAATCGACAGTCAAACCGCGAGGAAAGGAACCGCTGCGGAACCCCAATTATTATTGAAATAGGCCTGAGCCTGAAAAGTCCTCCAATTAAGGTTGTGGATTCACAGTGCACCGAAACAAACGGAGTAAGGCAACGCAATCATTGCGATATGCTTATACCTAGTGATCTGTTAGCTGAAGTGTGAACCCTCGAGTGCCCGACTTTTAACCTCACAGTCATCTTAAAGTTCCAGGCTAACTGGCTATTGGAAGCCGGCCCATAAATGCATGTGGGCGGGCGGCGCCTCCTATGCCCTGGTAGTTTGGCCAATTTGCCAGTTGCTTAAACTGGACATGTTAGTTCATGTATGAAGTTTTTTGCGATACATACTAACGAATCAAAACTGAATTTAATCCTTATAATAAATACTAATACTAATACTATGTGGACTTTGCGCCAGCAGCGCTCGGTATCTTCGTTTGCAACGCGTCCGGCGGCATAGCCGTCCTCGATCGCGCAATGTGTTCGGCATAGCATGCAGCACTGGTGCTCTGTGGGCAAATCAGCACACTTTGCCATCTGTTTCCTTGCTTGCGAGATGTTGCGCTTGAATACTCTTTGCTATAATACATTGATTCACGGCCCCACGCGAGCACCATCGATCACACGCCGACACACAGCCATACGGCAGGAATACGCCGAGGTAAGCAAACACGAGCGAACCTGCTGCTGCTTGTTTCACGGCCTCCTCTTGCTTGCGAACTCGGGATGCGTATGTCGACGCACCGAGGTTCCGTTCCAAAATAAACCAGCGTCCTGCGTTTGTCGGCAAGCGTCGGCCAGCGTGTGCGTGTGTAGCTTGAAATTTATGTACACGTATAAACAAGTGGTTTCCTGCTAGCTGCTAAACATGCTGAGCAGCTGTGCGCTTGCGTACGCGCGAGGGCGATCAGAGGGCCAGAGAGGAGCATTAGCAGAGGAGAGTATAAATTGCGATAGGTTGGACATCAAAGTAGAGAGAGGCAACGTACTTTGCTTTTACCGACAGGTAGGAGCAGCTAACATTTCCGAAACAGCGGTTAAGAACGTACGTGTGCGTGCATGCGTAACCTCTGGAGAGGTGCTGAGAAGCGAGCCCATATACCACCACACATCACATTACCTTCTGCACGGTGTTCTGATGCGTCCGATGATAACGAGAGCGTAATCAAGATGCACTGTCGAAAAGATGTAAAAGCCACAACTCCTCGGTAGTGCGAGGGCTTCAGGTGTGATGACCGCTGAGTATGTATATATAAATAATAACGGAGCACGAACGATTACCTCGCGCTGATGGAGCTAAAACATCTGCGGCTGATCAGTAGGCCAGTGCGTGCCCTTTTATAAGGGTATGCAGGGCAATACAAGGCCCCAAATGCCGCGAATGCAGTGCAGCCGAGTATGCGAAGCAAAAAGGGCCCTACATTTGCTGATGGTGTGTACTGCTCCTGCTGCTGCTGGAGGAAAAGGTTGATTTCCTGATGAACTGTTCCGCTACCAGCAAGTGAAAACAAACTCGGTCTATGCAAAGGGGCGAAGCCTTGCACAGTGGGACATTTAATACGCATGTTCCTTGCGCTGAAATGAACTAGCGAGGAGCGAGAAGGAACCTAAAACCGAAGCATTTAACCCCACACGCCCGACATGGATTTGCCATCAACATGTAGATATATTTATTAGATCTGTACTGTACATGCCGATAAGAGTGTAGGCTGATGTCGCACCGATGAAACATAATCACCCTAATCGAAGGAGGCGCTGCCGGCACCCCATGCATCCATCACAATTTGCTGCTGTGTTTGTGTGAATTCGTTTCCACAGACTGCTGCAAAACTTCTCACCCTCATCGCGTATGCACGTATTGCCTCACGTGCGTGCGCCGAACCCGGGAGTTCTAGTTGACGCGCGATAACTTTAACTACTTGACAGTTTCGTCACTGTCGAACTGTAAGCTCCCAAAAATCAACCAAGTGATAACATGCATGTGCGCCTTTTATGCGGGAAATTGAAGCGAAGCGCCGCAAGGCTGGGGTCTAAGGCTCTGCATATCCGTCGATAAATACGTTCTCCGGATCTGATCGGCCGGACGTTCACCCGGCCGGTCCAACCGTTAACATCACACACTTGTAATTCGCAGTCAAATGTGGCACCATCAATCAATACATTTTCGAGGATTCTTATTTTATATTTGAGCAAAAAGTTATTACAGCGTGTACGCTTCCCTCATGTGCGGTGACCATTGGAGGTCATACGCGCGCGACACTTCCAGCGCAAAACCTCGTAGTTTCGAAGAACCTGGGCAGCGCCTGAAGGTGCGCAAACTGCTCCTGCGTTTCCCTGCGTACTCATCAATACTGACAAAGATTGTTAGCAAATGGCACAATTGCGACGTCGCAACATTAGGATTTCATCCGCTGCTCCAACCTAGCATTCGTTTGGCGAACACGTTTCGCCTCACCTACCAGCTTTTCACGGTGACGGTGATCATATTTAAATGAACCAAGTCTAGCAGCAGTTGTGTGTTGTACCGACCTTAGCCCGATGGAGGAAATTGCCTGCGATTCCTGCAGGTTGAGCGAGTCCAGAGCTTGCAGCCCCACAACCGGCACTAATGGCTTCGGACAAGGTAAGAACAGCTATTCCTACCTTGCCAGAAACCAATAGTGCCATTTGAATACATGACCATTTTGTTTTCTGCATGATAATAACATTGTCGATAAAAATTCCCATGCATAATTAATTACGAAGGTTATCGGTGAGAGTGTCTCGCCGTATATGTGAGGCGACGTTCCACTTGAATGGGGGCCGGGTGTGCCTCCAAGTTCAGCACGGGTAACCGTCGCGGTGAGTGTGCAAGGGTTTGCATCGGTGGCTCCGATCACGGTATCCTAAGTCGTACAGAATAGCTAGCAGCTCGGCGTGGTCCATGCTTGTCGTGATCAATAGTTTTTAACGGCGACGTCGATGTCAAGCAGTAGGAGGTCGCAACTTCTGAGGCCCACATCTTCAATCGCATGTCGAACATCGTACGTGGATGGTACTGCCTTTCCGTGTTACGCGGCAGTTGATAAAACCTTCTTGCGCCCCAGCGAGAACGTCCACGCGCCTGCTCACTGAACAGGACGGTGTTGCAGGTGATAAGGCTGTCACACTGTTATATCACGACTACAAAAAATTACCGATCGGCGGATGCAGATCCCGTGATTTGCTTTCCAGGATACTACATGTACAGCTGGTAAGGGTGTTGACCAGGGCTATGGGGTGCTTACCTTGACGAGCAGTGGGTCCCCCTTTTAGGGTATCAGCGACAGGAGCAACGGCAAGAGTGTCTACCTGGCCAGTATCCGTACGTCGTACAGTATGTGGAGAGCTGTACGTACATCCACGCAAAAGCAGTGTCCACAGCTGCGCGAAGTTCTGTTTCAGCCACACACAAACAAGCATCTCTTGGGAGTCTTACAATACTCCTCACCATGACGTCCATTCCTTTATTTCCCTCCCTCCCCCTCCCCCTGCCCCTATCCCTTCCCTCGCCAAATCTGCACCAGAAGTACACCCCCTCCCGGCGAGATCTCTGCCACCAACCCGCCAGGGAGAGGGGAGCAGACACGCCAACAAAACTTGGGCTCGAAGTCAGTCGCCTGGATGCCCCACACCCCTCCGGTTGGGCGGCAGTCTCGCTCTCAACCTCCCCCCCCCCTCCTACCTGGCCCAGACTGGACCGCAGACAGGGGCAGCAGGGGCTGTGCTAGCTGAGCACCGGGGTGCGCTCCGGAGTCCTGTGCACGGGGTCTTGCATTTCCCTTGCTGCTGTTCATCATCAACATTGCACCACCAAGCCTATCGTGTGGTCCGCAGCAGCAGCGCCCTTCCACTGCATTGGTGGTACATTGGTGGCAATGCCTGAGAGGTGTACATTCGCCGCCGCCACCGCGCTTCTTAGGATTACGAACGCCTGATGGCGTGCCGGATGGCCCTTTTTTTGCTGTTAGATCAATCAAGCAAACGCTTTGGAATCTATTACACTGATCAATTTAGATTGTATCGTTGGGATGCCCTGTGTAGCAAGCAGGTCGGCGAAGGCGTGTACGTGTGTGTATGCGCGGTTTTGTTCTCCCGCGCTCGTTCCGAAATGAATGGCCCTGCGCGCCTTCGCTACCAGCAGTAGGGTCGCCAATTGATCTCTCGCAACTGGCTCCGCCGTCTTTCTAGCTGCTCTGACGGTTCTGCAACGTAGGATGTACGAGCCGCTAGAATGTAACGAAATGTTTTTCACTCACGCGAGCATTCATCCGCATGTATAATATATACCATTATATATGTTACACAAAAGCACGGCATTTTCGTCCCTGGAAGTTCCATGATCGATTCCGGCAGAGTGCAGCACGAAAAACACCCCTGACCGTTAACTGCCTCGCGTATCGAATGTTCCGCAATTTTAGTCTCCTGCTCGGCCATCACGGAGCGCTCTTGTGGATTTCAACCTGCCGAAGAAGTAAAGCGGGCACAGGCGAGTCAGACTACTACATACACGATTAGTAAGGACGTGCGATGGGAAGCCGTACGAGTTCTAAGGACGCACGGAGGGAAGGTGTGCGAAAGCGTGGTACTGATACGTGTATAGTGGTTGGGCGGCAACAGGAGGGGGGCGATGACGGGGGGAGGGGGGGGCCCTAAGGGATGGTGCCTAAGGAGCCGCCAGGCGCAGCAATACGACAGGACAGGACAGTCCTGCATGCTCGTGTGTATGCGGCGGCTGTGTGAGAGCCTGATGATGACCCGTGGTAGACCCGGGAAAGAGCTCCGGGCGAGAAGGAAGCGAAGAACATGCGAATGCGAACACCCCCCCGGACATCCCGGACTTCGAGAGGCTGCCTTCCATTTCCCCATTCGCCTCTCATCCGGCGAACGTGGGTGCGGCCCCTACGGCTGCTAGGAAGCAAAACACAACACCCCAACCCCCACCCACCCCACGCGCATAAAACCCTTCTCACCCTCACTACCCCCACCCCCACCCCCACCCCAGCCCCCCCACCCTCTGCAGAGCCCCAGCCGTACCTGTGGCCTCGCCTGCACCACGTACAGCAGCCCATCCTGCCCCACCCCACCCTCCACGTCCTGGTCTCGACCCCCAAACACATCCGCCACCCTCCTCCCCAGCCCCGCCAACCTCCCCAGCAGATCCCCCCGGAACCCCGGGTCGCCGAAGAGGGGGTCGGCGGCGTAGTCGGGGGGGCGGGGAACCAGCGGCTGGAGGGTCACACTGCGCACAAACGTGTGGGTGTATGTGTATGTACGGCACAGGCAGGAGAAACGTTCATGTAGGAGGGGGGTTGTCAGCGCCTAGCTAAGGGCCGCAGGGCCGTCTGTCCGCGCCGTAGCCAGGGTGGCGACTATTACCGTCGTACGGCATAGGGTGTCGTCCTTGCACCGCACCGCACCGGACGGTGACGGGATGGCAGAGCCATCGGTGTATGTGTGTATGTGTGTATGTGTGTATGTGTGCAAGATCAATGTGGAAGGGGAGTTCCCGGATGCGCATGCATGTTGACAGACACACATACACATACACATACACGTACACGTACAGCCGTGCACACACACATACACACATACAAACACACACACATACACACACACTCCGACATCCTTTCCTTTCTCTATTTCCCTTCTTTGTCTCAATGTCCGAAGTTAGGACCGGGGGCCCCCCCTGCAGCGGAACAAGTCCAGTCTACCAGACCGACCCCCACACGAAGAAATGAAAGGAGTATCTCCCCACAGAGCCCCCAAACCACAGAGGTCGTACGGTATCAGTCCATGGGAACTGCCGTACCTGTCGTACAGTCCTGCCGCGGCATATTGCTCAAGGTCTTCTGCGTTGGCGTCCGATCGCGCGATGATGAGAGGGTGGGGGAGGGATGGCGCTGCGCCCCCCTCTATTTTCCCCCCGTCAGACTGATGTTGTTGGTGGTGGGGGGCGTGTAGAGCCAGGCGCTTGGAGGGAAGGGAGAGCAGCTGCGTGCGCGTGCCGTACACACATACACATACATGTATCGGTGTCGGGTACTCGGGTTTTAGGCGTGACTGTAAGAGAGTGGGTTTGCGTGTACGTGCGTGCGTGCATGTGTATGTGTATGTGCAGGTATGTATGTGTGTGGGGGGGGGAGGGGGGAGGGGGGTAAACTTTGTACAGGGTGGGGTGTTTGAATGGGGCGGGGATGAATGAAATAAATATCGACGGGCATATCTGGATGTATCGATATGCCCCATCCGACATATGTGGTACATGATGTTGAATGAAGGTGGGTGCAAACGTTGACAGCGCAAGGGAACAGGCCTCGACGGCGCGGCCTAGGTGCAGGCGACGGACATACATACGGGCAACATACGGCCCAACAACCAACTCCCTCGTCCGCACTTCCGGGGTGTCGGGGGGGGGGTCGTGGTATCGGGCGGCCTCCGGGTGCCGCTGACGGGGGGACTATCGCGAAAACGAAACGTTCGTGTGGGGTCTACCACGTGGGTTGGTACGACAGGTACGGCACCATGCTGCTGTTTGCAAGCATTGGTTGCGAAAAACAAGATTAGGAACAACAAAACCCAAAGTCTCCCAACCCCCTTATCGTCGTCGTACAGTACGTCCGCTGCGTCCCTTCATGTTTGTCATTCTTAAAAGTACGACAATACTCATCAGCTCCAGATCCAACCAACTACTGCACTACTGCGCTACTGCTTTCACTTTGAAGCGGTCACTTGAAAGCTGCCGGAAGGTCCACTTAGGGGATTTAACCTGCCCCTCC
>NW_003307653.1:126081-132118 GCF_000143455.1 Volvox carteri f. nagariensis | reverse complement strand
GTCGTTTGGCCATAAGACCTGTTCCGCCTCCTCGTCTACCGCCACCTACCGTGCCACCAGGAAGCCAAAACTCCCCGTTCCCCCCTCCACCTCACCGGAGGGCCCTATGAGGAGGGATCTGGCGATTTCCCCCCGTTTCCCCCCTCACAAAAACACACACGCATACACACGCGCGAATCCGCCACGCCTACCTTCGCCTGGCCGCTGTCTGCTGCCGATGTGAAGGCCAGCGCCCTCCCCGGGTAATTGCCCACCAGCGTCTCCCCCATACCCACCACTACCTCCCCGAGCAGTTCCCCTGCGGGGGGGGGGAGGGGAGGGAGGCGGGAGGGGGGGAAGGGGGAAAAGCTGTGTCAACAACAAACAAGGCCAGACGGAGGGAATCTGAATACCCTGGAACCACCACCACGCGGAAGGGTTAGGGGGAAAAGACGTGAACCACGTGAGCGAGTGAAGCTGCTGCCAAGGAAAGAGGAAAGTGTGCTGCGGCCGATGTGCAGGACGGTAGCAGGACTGACCAGTCGGCGGGGAGGGGGAGGGGGAGGGGGCAGGGGGGAACCATAAGAGCTCGACACGAGCAAAACCACGGAGGTGACGCGGGGGGGAGGAGGGTGTATGTGTGTAATGAGTGAATTTGCAGAAGTGTGTATGTGTGCAGGTGGGCTAGGCAAGGGGAAGGGTGGGTACCCATACACATCCACGCAACACACGCTGGCACCTACCGGGCGTGTGGGTTACGGGGTTGGACGTGTGCAGTACGAACGCATACCGGAAGGGCACAACCTGTGGCAGGGGGAGGGGCAGGGGGGATTGGGAGACAAGGAAATGAGAACATGTAACATGTAGGATACACGCATCTACGCATCCATTCCATACATACATACGATGGTGGAAGGCATTGCGCCCCTAGTTGATGGACGGTGGTGACCTGGGATAAAGTTAACACATCGTACACCACATACATGAAGAGACGTGCGAGAGGGTGCAAGGAAGCAAGCGCCTCCGTGTGTCGGGACATATATCTCCCTGGTCCCACCCTGGTTTCGGAACATCGAAACATATGCTCAACACACGACAGACATCCACATGTTCAACAAACCCTAAGCCCCATCATACCCCCCAAACCCGCCTCCCTCCACGGCACCGCACAGCTATAACCCCAAGGGCCCCCAATCACAAACTCCCCCTCCCCCTCCCCCTCCCCCACCTGCTGCAGCAGTACCGACATGAACAGCTCCCCCTCCCCAATACCCAGCGCCCGCCGGCTCAGCCAGGCCCTGTCGGTCCATTTGGAGGCCCACACACGGCACACGGCGGACCAGACAGCAGCCCAGATAGCGCCCTCAGCACCGTCGTCGGCATTGGTGGCGGTGACGGAGGAGGAGGAAGACGAGGGCGACCACCAAAGATCAGCGGAGGGGATAAGGCCCTGCTCCGCTGCCGCCGCCGCCAGCTGCCGTACAAGTTCCGGAGGCGCTACCAGATCTGCGGGACGGAAATGGCGCGGTGTGTGTGTGTGTGTTGGGGGGGGGGGAAGGGTATTCAAAAAGTGGAGCCACCGTAGCGGGATCCGGTCGGGGACGGAGGGGGGAGGCAGGTGCATGGCGTTGGCAGCACACGGAGTATCAAGGCACGGAGGGTAGGGGGATGTTACGGAGAGTACGGATGTGGTCAACGGTACAGTCGTAAACGGTATAATTCCTAGAAAGCTTTAACTGTCAGCCATGCTGACAGGACGCCCCTGTGTCAGTCCCAACTAACTGCCGTACCGCTGTACTGCTGTACTGCTGTACTCACCTTCCTCCACCACACGCCGTAACTCCTCAAGCTCGTCCCGCGGGAAACCCCCCGCCGCTGCAGCCACAGCCGCCGCCGCCGTCAGGCGCTCCACCTCAGCCGCCGCCGCGGCATTACGCGGCTCCTCCGCCAGCACCCGCTCAAAGGTGCCGTACGGCAGAGCCACCGACGCCGGCACCCCAATGTCGTACTTGCTGCCGCCACTGGCGGCCTCCGTCAGGCGCCGCCGCAGGGTCGACAAGTTGAGGGCCTTGGCGCCCACAAGCCCCAGCCGGAAGTACGACTCGGATACGGCCCAAGCTGACGTCAGCTCCGGGACCTGGAGCGCGACCCGCGGGACGTTGGCGGCGGTGGCGGCGGTGCCAGTCGCCGCCGGCGCTGGCGCCTCCGCCGGCATGACGGCGCCGACGGCGGGGTCTACGACAGCCGCGGCGGAGGCCTCCGCCGCCGCCAGTCCTTGCCAGGACTTCCATGCATTGTCGTCAAAGCAGGTAGCTAGCAGTACGCGTTGACTGCGATGGGGTGGTTGGGATAGCGTTAGTTGGGATTGGGGGCACTTGAGGGCCAACAGTTAGGTTCAGGTAGTTGGGGGTTGTGCAACTGTGGGAACTGAACAAACTACCCGACTGAGAAGGGCAGGTTGGGGGGGACGAGGCGGCAGTTGGGGTCAGACAGCTAGTCGTCAGGTCGCAGCCGTTCACTGCAGCTGGCTACATCGGCACGGGGTTGGGCAGGGGCGGGTGGGAAAGACGAACCACGAACGAGTGAAGGTGCTGCCAAAGAGCAGAACTGAGCAGTAGGCGTTCTAGCGGTGGGTGGGGATTGAGGGGAGAAATCACCAGAAGTGTGGGGATGTCATCAACTGCCGACATGTGCTAAGGGACCCGGGGGAGAGGAGGGAAGGCGGGGGAAACACGGGGGAGACTGAGGGCGGTTGAGAGGGGGGGAGAAACACCTCCAGGACGCTCCAAGACTCAGTGGACCCACCTCAAAGCCCAAAAGGGGGGGAGGGGGAGGGGGGGAGGGGTTGACGGCACAAACGAACAAATTGAGGTGGAGCGTGTGGTTTTAAGGTGGGTGAGCTTCCAGGCCTAGTCACGTGTCCCACCACATGCAAGCCCGCTAGCAGCCCCAAGAGCCCCAGAGCCTCACCTCCTCGCCCGAATGGCCAGATGTGACAACACGTCTGTCGTACTGCGTGTCAGTACGGCAACCACGCCTGGAGGTATGTCCTCCACGCCGGTTAGGGCGCTCGCCAGCAGAACAGTGGGCTGGCTGTAGCTGCTGCCCTGAACCTCGGAAAGCGATGCTACAGCCACCACCCGACCCGCTACTGCAGCTGCCGTACTACCGCCGCCGGCCTGGCTGACAATCTGAGAGAATGACAGGGGCGTTGTTGGGGGGAGGGGGGACATGGAAGTGTGCGCGGTGTGCCCCGTGTGTGTATGTATGTATGTATGTATATATGTTGGGTTGGGTTGCGGGTGCAGGACCGTTTCACACGCCTGGCCTGTAGGGGCCCCCTAATAGCCCGACAGTACGGAGGTACGATAAAGCACAGCAAGGACGCGAGGAAGCGAGTATTTGGTGTGTGCGAGGCAGAGCGTGCGAGGCAGAGAAGAGAGAGAGAGAGAGAGAGAGCTGGTATGCCGTACACTACGACTCTGTGAATCCCTTCCCCAAAAGGTTGAGCCCACGACCCACCCACCTTCACCACCTACCTGCCACGGTGCCCCCCCCGCCGCCTCTCTCAGTTGGGGCTCCAACCGTTGCAACAACAAACTGACAACGAACAACGTCTGACCTCGGACCACCTCCTCGCCAAAGTTGGTGACGTGGACGGGATCCAGACGGCAGGTGGATCCGAAGGCGGCAGCGTGGGGCTGCACCTGGGGGGAGTGAGAAGGGGATCACATGCAAGGTGCAAGATGCGGGGGGGGGATCCGAAAGCATGTTTGTATGTATATATGTATGCATGTATGGAGTTCCTCCCCATGCTGTATGCGTCTTTAGCTGCCCGTTATAGAGGTCTTCAGACACTTCACATTAAGCAAGAACTTCACGTAATGTCCGCCACGTAAGGTCAGGTACGGCACGTATGTACGACCCTACGTACCAGCCCGTACAGCTTGTCCATATGCGCCGCTACCGACAGCTCCACTCGCTCCGCTGCAGCCAGCGCCGCAACCGCCCACTCCCGGCCCCACCGCTCGCCTGGTAATGGACCCCCCGATCCTTGTACGGCACCGGGCCCCCTTTGTCGTACACGCTCCCACAGTGTACCGCACTGCGCCATATCCTCATCCTCGTAAGTAATCTGCATGTGTGGATCCGCATCCACGCAGTGACGCGGCATGTGTGTGTATGTGCGTGTATGTGTGTGCGTGCCGGGGAAAGGGGGAAAGACGAACCACGAACGAGTGAAGGTGCTCCCAGGGCAAGAGTGTACCAAGAGTAGGGACGGGGGGGGAGTCATATGCAAGAAACTCAGAAATAAACTGCAGCCGGGAGGCGCACAAGAGGTCTCAAGAAATTGCCCCTAGGGAGTGAGTGCAAAGCGATGACGTCATCGACCCCCCGTGGTTTCGGAACCGAGCGGTGTAAGACGATAACTGCAACCCCTGTACCCGGGACGTACGGGAAAGATGGGGAAAAGGCCTTCAGCTGTTCAGTTGGATCCCACACCCCAACACCAACCGCCAACCGCGGGAAAAGTACATTTTGTCTTCGTCACCACGCAAGGACAGTGGATCCACAAAATCCACAGAATCCGCAATCTCCAGGGCGCTGCGAGCGCCCGTGAGCCGCGGCTCTGTGGCTCTGTTCCCTTTTGGCTCCCCCCCACCACCCCCAGTACCACCAGACCAGACCAGACCATGCCCCACGACTCTACCAGCTACCAGCGGCTAGTCCATCGCCCCAACCCCAGCCGCGATGGACCCAATGTGCACCACCACTTTAACCCCAATTAAGCGCACCAAGCAACTACACCTTAATAACACGTGTTTGAACTACGAACATTGTTATTGATCAGTAGAAATTGTAAGATAGTTAATCAATACTAACTGATATTGTTTATGGATTATACAGCTCCCTGTAAATACTCATAAGATTAAGAGAGAAATTCAAGTTGTTAGATGCTGAAAATAGATTAGGTTTTGAGTTGACTAACAAGGCTATTTATTGGGCTCATACCCCCGCTCCCCCAGGGCCCCCCCACCCCCACCCCCACCCCCACCCAGTCCACCCCCCCACCTGCGCACTCCGCAGTACAAGCCCCACCAGCTCGATGAGGTCGTCCCGGGCCAGTGCGCCAAGGTCGGTGCGCTCCAGGGAGGTACGGAACCAGTTCTGGGATCGGGGAGATGCGGGGAGGGGAGGGGACGAGGGGGGAAAGAGAGGGGGAAACCGTGTCTGTGTGTGGAGTTGTGTGTGGAGTTGGAAGAGGAGTTGGAGGAGTTGGAGGCCCTCTTCCCTCCCTCATTCCCCCCGCCACCCCGAGGGGACATTGCAAAACCCTAAAATGTACTGCAGTAATCCACTGCCACAACGGCACGACCCCGGTGGAGGCGGGGGTAACGGGGGGAAGGGTTTGGGGGTTAGCGGGTGGGGGAGAAGACCTCACCTCAAGTGCGATGTCCAGCAGCAACAAATCTCGGCTTGAACCTGGAGCCTGATCAGGACACACATACATCAATATTACACACAAAAAAAACAAGCGCAATTTCAGCAGGGGGTTTTAAAGACCGGGACCGAGGTGGGCTGGGGGGAGAAGGGGGAAACAACTGCGAATTGCGAAAAAAACCCTAATCATGAAGGGCCAAAATGGGAAAGCGAATTTACTCTTTGAGTTCCGAAAACTCGTTCCCGTGTTCCCCCCGGGATAGCAGTTACCGGTAATGGTTCCGTCCATCCGTCTGTACATATGTCTGTCTGCATGTCTCTGCCTGTGTCTGCCTGTGTCTGTCTGTCTGTCTGTTTAGTCATCAACTGGTGAAACCAACTGATGCACTGTCTCCCCCAACCTCACACCCGCTCCATCCTCAAGGTCAAACCGATCCCGCTACATGACCCATACACGCCATCTACCGCGCCCACAACCATTCACCGGCCGCACCCCACCCCACCCCAGCCCAGCCCAGCCCAGCCCAGCCCAGCCCAGCCCAGCCCAGCCCAGCCCAGCCCAGCCCAGCCCAGCCCAGCCCAGCCCAGCCCAGCCCAGCCCAGCCCAGCCCAGCCC
>NW_003307653.1:124371-125418 GCF_000143455.1 Volvox carteri f. nagariensis | reverse complement strand
GGTGAGTGGGGGGAGTTACGAGAGCTGTGGCGGGTAAGGGGCGGGGGGACTACTGCATGGAGGAAGTGGGGAAGGGAGTTAAAAGTCGTAAGAGGGATTGGGTAGGGTATTAAAAGGCTTGTGTATTCCGTACACCATTACTCTAATACACATACCTAAAAGCTACCCCTCCTTCACATATCCACCCTACCCGCCCACCCCCACCCCACTGACGCCAAGGTCTAACAAGCCTCGTTGCCTTGCCTGTTTCCTCCATATCTTAGAGTTCTTTACATAATACAATGCCGTACAAGTCGTACCTTGAGAGTCCACAGATAGCCTTGGAAGGCTGGAATGAGGTGCGGCAGGTGTTGCGGCCAGGCTGGGAGGGGGGGAAGGGGGTAGAGAGGGGGGAGAAACCGGTGGTGGCGGTGGTGGTGGTGGTGGCGGTGGCGGGCGACGGAGGGGAGGAAGGGCGGAATGACAGCGGGAGGGGGGGGACGGCCCCCTCATCATCCGGCGCACCCAGGTGACCTTGCCGACCCCGGTGACTGTTCAGGGCTCAGCGCCACCCTTCACCTAGTGGCTTCTGCTCCAGTACCTTTTCCAAGAGTACATTTGCCGTACTTTCATCGCCGCCATGAGCATGTACGACTCCTACTCCGACATCTTTTCCTCCTCTCTCTAAATGTCCTTTGTTCTTTGTCTCACGCGTGTTCCTATGTGTGGCGGCCTTTGCAACTGCCTTTGCAAGTGGCCCCCCACCCCACATGTATGTATGTATGTACTTCTCGGGGTTCAGTTCGTACAAACACACAAACACATGCACATAGACATACACACACGCACCCCCAACACGCACGCACATACATACATACACACAGGCAGGTGGCTGGCAGAAGTTAAGGCCTGATTTCTGCTCCCGGAGGGTCCGGGTTCAAATCCGCCTGCCAGCTCCTCGGGTGTTTGAGGAGTGATGAAATGGGAGGTGGCCCCCCATCTTGTGGACGTTATAGGACGTGATAATATCAACTTGCGAGCTGGCCAGGAGCTAAGTTGATGCGCCGT
>NW_003307653.1:113162-124321 GCF_000143455.1 Volvox carteri f. nagariensis | reverse complement strand
GCGCCGTTGATCCGCTAGATTTGGTTGGATGCTGGTGGTGAGTTGCCGAACCCAACGAATACACTCTGAAGTCGGATGGGGTGAACGGATTAGGGTGCCCCTCTAGCAGGGGAGAGCAGGGCCAACTGCCTTCAAGGGAAAGGGGGCCGCTGGTGAAGCTATACCACCCTGTAACAACATACATACACACATACACACCCGTCAGCGGCTTAGGCCAGGACCCCAGCTGCTCCCGGGAGAGCCGACCGCGCTCCCAAAGCACCCGCCAGTAGTCGTCATGGTTGCCGCTGTACGGCACAAGGTACGGCAGGGGGATCAGGGGGGCAGCAGTTAAGGTGGTTGCTGCGGTGTGATCGTGTAGGATAACGCCAAGTGGGGGGGTATATAGCTTTATCAGTGCAACCAGTACTAGCCTGCTGGCAGTCCGGGCTACCTCTCGCCCGATGCTATGTTTCGGGACAACCTCCCCCCTGCCTTAGCATATCTGTCGTGCCGGGACTGTGTGTATGTGCATGTGTGTATGTGTGTATGTGCACCTTTTTCACCCCCTTTTCCCCCTGTCTTGCCCCCTCTCCCAACCTCTACTTTGCAATTCCTTGTTTAATTGCAGAATAAGGTTGTTCGTAGGCCATCATACTCCACCACCCCACCCCACCCCACCCACCGGAACCTATAACAGAATACGGACGTAAACATATGTACACAGACAGACAGACAGACAGACATGCCCACCTGTGCAGAAAGGCGAGATACGCCTCACAAATGATGACGTCATCGGGGGAGGTGTTGGTGTGCAGCTTCTGATGCCACTGCTCCAGGAAAGGCTCGTCGTGACCCTGCGAGTGTGTGTGCATATGTATGTATGTATGTGCGAGAGAGAGGGTGTGTGTTGTGTGTGTATGGGAGTGCATGCATTTTAGGTCGTTTTCATTATGTCGAAAGAAACACCATCAGTACGGCAGTACGACACTTGGTAATGCGAAACAGCACCCGCCAGCGGCAGCATTTATTTCACAATTATTATTAAATAAATATACGGCCCGTTATCGTCCTCTTTGCTTCCTTTATAGCCCCCCCCAATAAAGGGCTGCAGACGGCGGTGAGGCCGGGGTAAGACGAACCACCAAAGCCAAGTGAGTGGGAGCACTCGCGCCCCATATCCGGGCCCCACAGACCAACACATGGCGTCCCCCTTGCTGCCCGCCATCCCTGGAGCGAGCAGGGTCTCCCGCGCACATTTCCACCACCACTCATCGTCCCCTCCAACTAAACCACCGGAAATCCACACATACATACATACACACTTACATACGCACACACACATCACCACCGCCACCAACAGGGTTTTTCCTAAAACCAAATCCTCACCTCCCCCCCCCACACACACAATCACTCACCGGTCTGTGCCCCTCCCGTATACCGTAGCCCCTCATGATGTGCAGTATGCCCATACGTATGTCGTCCCCATTGCCCCCGCCCCGAGGCAGACCGGCTAGGGCCCCCCGGGCCAGCAGGCGGTTGAGGGGGTGGGAGGAGGAACGGGCCTGGTACGGGCAGCAGGAGGAAAAGGGTGTGTGCATGTATGTATGTATCGAAGTATGTATGTATGAAGCTTTAGGACTAATGGATTTCCCGCGGGGAGGGGAGGGGAGGGGAGCCGCCGAAAGGAAACCCGGGTGGGAGCTATCCGGCAGTGCTCGCTCCCCGGGGGGACGTGGTGATGGCTGTAGTAGTGGTGGTGGTGGGTGGGTGGGGGGGTCGGTGAGCATCGGAAGGTGAGTTAGCGGAGCGGGCTGCAGTACCTGTCGTACAGTACGGCACACGTTAAAGTAAAAGTTGGTTGATAAAGCGCACTTCCAGCAGCCGGCGAGGCCTTTTCATATCGGCGGCCAGCAGCTGCATGCTGCCTGGTGTCCTAGTTGGGTTGCGGGGGGGGGGGGGAAGACGAACCACAAACGAGTGAAGCAGCTGCCAGGGCAAGAAGGGGGGGGGACTGGGGAGAGCGGGTTAATCCACCGCTGTTTGTAAACACCCTCTGTAACCCTGTCATGTCCCGTACGTAATATTGGCCGTACATGCGCTGTACAAGCTATCGTACACTGCCATACATACTTTTTCCGCCATGCGCTCCCCGACATGCTGCTGTACGGCAGCCACGTCACGCGGTTGGAAGTTGGCGTTGCGGTACCAATCCAGTACACGTGTACTGCTTAGACGTAGCCATGTGAAGATGAACGCCATTCCCTCCGGACCTATCGAAGGGGGTGGGGCCGACATGTGAGGCGTCTCTGGTGGTTGAATGTATGTATATATGTATAACTTATATTACACTGTGGGCTGCAAAAGCCGGGGGCCGAAGCCGAAACACAGCGCAAGGGTCGGGAGCACACAGCACAAGTCGGTTAGTCTTGTGTGCTCCCCACCCGGACTCAGACTGCCAACACACAACGCAGCAATATGTACGTACGTACGTACGTATGTATGTATGTGTATATGTGCGTGCGCCGCGTTTCGGCCACACATGAATATGTGTATGTATGTGTGCGTGCATGGCTCTGTGTGGGTTTATGCGGACCTGTGTCTCTCTGTCTGTCGGTCTGCAAAGGGAAGGACGGGGGAGAGTACCCGATGTACAAGAATCAGACCAGTCCCCTTCCTCGACCCCCTCCTCTCAAAGCCGCAGATCGAACTTGTCTTCCCGTCCCATCCCGACCCCCGTCCTTCCCCCCATAACCACAACCCTCTCGCACACACACAGATACACACACATATATACACACATACACACCGCACCCGCTGCATCCGCCGCGTCCAGCACCTCGCCGGTCAGCATCATCCTCTGAGCCAATGACCAGTGCGTGTAGCTGCCCTCGGCAGCAAGAACCTGAAACCAGGGAGCGGGGGAGGGGGAGGGGGGGAAAGCGCGTGTGTGTACGTGTGTTACAAGTTACAAGTTCTGCACACAAGTGCGGGTGTGTCCGTAAAAGCCGGGGTGCCCGGTGTGGTCCGGGTTGTGCGGGGAACAGGCGGTCACGCTGCGCTAGCAGAGAGACACGATACAGAGGGGGCGATGTAGATTAGGAAGTTATATGGTAAGGTAGTTATATGAAAAGACCATCTGGACTGCTGAACAACGTGGCGGTGTCCTGCTGTCTTGCTTAGACTTTCCTACGGGGGTACGTGTCTTCATATTCGCCTTTCTCTCCTCCGGTCTCTAGCCTTTGCTGTAACGTCTTCTCGGAAGTGCAACAAACAACAGCGCGGTCGGTCATTCATGCATGTTCGGAGAACGGAGCTCTAGACCCCCTCCGTCCTTCCCCCCAAACCCCAACCAGCAGGTCCCAGCTACCCGCACGCCCATAACCCCCGTCATCAACATCCGCAACCACTTGCAACCGAAACTCCAACGGAACCCAATGCATCCGCAACCACCTGGTTCAAAGACACAACCTCACACCCACAACACCTCAGACATCCCCCCATCCCACACACACACACACACACACACACACACACACCTCCAACCCCCACCCGCCTTGCCTTCTCAATGAACGTCTCGACCGGAGGCGCCCGCAACTGTACGACATAGTTGGATCCGCCGTTGTTGTACCATACCTCGCCACTGCCATCAGCGCTGCCCTCCGCCGCCGGCTGCTTCAACACAAACACGACTCGAGAAGGGCAGGTGCCCTGTGTGCGTGTGCGTGTGAGTGTGTGTGTATGTATGTGTGTGTCGCGGGGGGCCGGGAAAACAGAGGATGAGAAAACCTCTTTCCGGTGCGTGGTGAGGGCCGGGAGTTGAAGGGTTTTAAACAGCCTCATGGCACGGACATTGGCCCTAACATAAGCGGCCAAAACACACACACACACACGTACGTACATACATACATCGGCAACGGTCGTCACTCCAAGCCTCCCTTATGACCCCCAAACTCCCCCACCCCCATTCCCCCCGTCCTGTCCTGTCCAGTTCATCCAGCCCCCTTAAACAGCCCCCGAGTCGCCTCTCTCCCCCCCTTGCACAAACACATACATACGCGCACTACAGACATATACCCTACTTCACATTCGCGCAACTTACACGTAGACATACATACATACATACATACGCACATACAACAGCATCCTCATACCGGTGCAAAGCTGATCTCCAGTCGCCCATCCGGCGGGAAGTGTGTTTGACACGGTCCGTCATCCCGCCCCCCTTCCCCCTCCGCACGCGCGGTCCCCGGGGGCCAGCAGTCCAGGGGGGGTGGGGACCACTCGTCCAGCGCCCAATGGAGAACCCAGGGGGGTGAGAGGGGGGAGGCGGGGGAGGGCAGCTGCAGGACGACCTGCGAAGGGGGTGGTGGCGGGAGAGTGAAGGTGAGCGGGAAAGGGATGGATGGAGGGACCCAGGGCGGGAGGAGAGGGATTTATTAATACATTAATAAGCAAATAAGTAAAGGATAGACCGCCGACATCCGAATGGAAGGAGAGGAAGGGGGAGAAGGAGGGGGAAAATGAAAACACAGTAGCAGTGTGTGGGGTAGGTGTGTCCTGGAAAGGAGACCGGACTGCGCGAAGAGAAAATAAAATCAAAGCTGCAGGCAGATGTGCACGTGGCGCGCGTGTCTCTGTGTGTATGTGCCAACGGAGCTGTGCCCTTCCCCAAGAGGGCACAGAATGCCGTGCCTGGGCGGGTCTGTCGTATCGTGTCATGTGCGTATGTATGTATGCGAACTCCTAACCCTTCTTCTCTGTGCGCACCTGTGTATTTGTTGCCATCCATCGCACCCCTCCATCTCCCCTGCCCCCGTACCTTGTATTCCCCACCCTGCCGCTCCACCCTCGCATGCAGTCGTACATCCTCGAATCTGTGCATAACGATGGAAGCACAACATCAGACCCACATGCAAAGCTTATTTCTAGAGTACGACAAGTATGATAGGCAATTGTACCGCCCAATGGAACGGTGACGGGTCTTGACGTGTGATGATACGGTATCGCAGTACGGCATGGAAGCATCACCAAGCTTGGGGCAGGTCCGTACGGAAAAACGACAGGACAGGCGGGCGGCCAGTGAGTATGTGTGCACGTCTGTTTGCGTATGTACGTACGTATGTATGTACGTGCGGATGTATGTACGTATGTATGTACATATGTATGTACGTATATATGTACACGTATAAGGACGCCACACACCCCCAGTTCACCGCACGCCAACCCTTTTGCAACAACCTCGCCCACCCACCCCCGGCCGCCTCTCCACCCCCATCCCCACCGCCATCACCCGCACCTTCACCCACCTTGTCTCGGACAGCACCTCCACCCCTCCACCATCCTTGCCACCTCCAGGCCCCCGGCCCTTCCCACTGAACCCGCCTCCAGCTGACAGTGCTGCTGCCGCCGCCGCCGCTGCCGCCAATACCGACCCCCGCCCCTGGAGCTCTTCAGAGGGTGCCGCCAGACGGGGCCCCCGACCTCCGCGCCCATAGCTGCTGCGGAGGCGACTGGCTGATGGTGGGTGCAACGGCAGTTGGTCGTAGCGATTGCGTTGCCCTGTAGGGTTGGTTGGCGTGGGGTTGGTAGGGGAGGGTTGGGGATGGGAGGGGGAGGTTCATGTGCGACTACGGGTTGACCCGGGGATGCAGGAGCGGAACTGGGACAGAATGTTGGTGTGCCTGGTGTTAAGCTGGATTGTTAGAAAGGGCAGAATGAGGGAACCTTATGAACGTTGGTTCACAGCCCTTACCAATAGCTGCAATTGGAGGCACTTTTTCAGTTAACACAAGATGTGATACTGTATGTGTCTTTAATGCAAGAAGTTATGTTGTTGTTGCACTATATTATCGCATGGCACAGAGCCAAGGGTATGCCATGACAAGCACCCATGCCAGGAGGTCGTTGCGACTGCACCGAAGGAGTGTCAGCTGCACAAGCGCACCTGTGCGGGATGGCTGCAGAGCGTTCGTTGTAGGGCATTGCCTTATACCGGCCCGGGGTCTGAAGCTGCGACAGATTAACAACGGCTTTTGTTATGTTAACGAACGGATAAGGTTCAGGTTCAAAAGAACATAGTACGCAGTGACCGCGCGTTAACGAATGCGAATAAGTGATGACGAATATAGGTACCTTTGCACAAGTTGAAGAGGGAATGCACCGTCCTTGGACTTGCTTAGCCTAGCAAAATGTTGTTGGCGCACGGAGCTCAAGACCAGCGTACATGGGTTGCCGGAAACAGAATAACCCATGTTGCCGCTTGCAGGTGAAGAACTCTGGTAACGGAATTCTGGCAACATTCCGAGAATCATTCCAAATGGTTGTTGGACGAGCAACGCGGGATCAGACCTTGGACGGTACCCGTAATAATCTTTTTCCCGTTGTAGGCCAATGGTAGTGTAAAGCAGCTTGGTTGCTACGGATTGTAGACGTCGAGGTAACTGTTGGCAGGCACACGGTTGCTGAGATTGACGAAAGGGATCCGCTCCCGCACCGAGGTTGGGGAACCGCGATGATTGCCTGAAAACTCTTAACCTGTATTAACCATGACATGACTTGAAATCATGCATCTTCATTGATAGATCCTGTTGCTGTGATAACGACGCCGAGCGTTGCAGTCCTCCCCCGCTCTCCTGGGCTCGATGCCTGCTTGCTGGCCTCCTAAACCCCAAAGGGAACTAGCCAAGTAAGGGGCCCTCGGCATTAATCTTGTGCAGAGTGCGCCCTCCCAAGCCAAGGTCTTTTTCGCGCTGCACCAGTAACTCACCAGGAGGTGGCCACTCACAAGAGACATGGCAGCTCATTTTTACTCCTTCCGCAGTCGCAAAGCCTGCAGGTACACGCAGCGTGCTCACGGCCATTAGGCCTGTTAAGTTTGAGTTCCCAGCAGCCTCACCTGAGATGCATGGGCACCCGTTGGAAAAGCTGAGGAAAGACAGCCTTGGTGTGCATGAATCACGTCGGTCATGTTCCTTTGCTATGAGGATCCTGCCACTCTTCCAATAATGTGCCGTAACTCCAGTGACTCCGGTAGGAAGCGCCTTTGGGTCAGTGGGGATGCATGTTGCATCTCACGCACATCAAGTAGGTCACTTCACAACTCTTTACGGTTTTGTTAAATGAGTGCTCTCGTTTAAGGGTAGGGTGATACACAAGCAAGTCATAACACCCACCCCCAGATGACAGATGACGAACCCTGGGTGATACCCTCCGTGTTGATGTTGATATTTGTGTCCTGGAAGGAAGATAGGCTGACTATTGTAATGACGACGGGTTGTAGATGGGACACCTATTCAGTTACAAGGCGAGACTCCGTTGAACTCCTAATGTTCCTTATGAAGCGAGATGTCACAGACACAGTGCTCCAGGTGCCTGCTTATACAGCCCAGGGCGACGGTGCCCTTCTTAAACAACCAGAACAACGATGCACTGAGGTAATTTTTCTGCACCACACTCCACATACTATACAAAGAACAAAAGCCAAAGGGTCATGTGTAAAGAAAAGGTCGAAACAAGTCATACACAGCGAATAAATAGTGGTCTGGATCCATGGACAGCGGAGGCCGTCACAGAATGTCACAGAAATGCAGACTTAATGCTCCCAATGCCCCTATCGGTATCCACCGCCGGCAGCCAGCGTCAAGGCGCCTTCACCTGCTCCACAACCTGCTGCCGGCTGCGCCAGCTGCTGCACAGCTCGCCAGCAAGATTACCACGCCGCCAGCCAGCACCTCCCCCTCTGCGGCCGCTGCATCCACTCAGCCTTCACAGGTGGTGAAAGCTGTGCCCACTGCTGCCTGATGAGCTTTACCACGTGGTTGGCTACCCCTTTTTCCCCAGCTCCGGATGGGCTGCCGCAACCTGCTGCTCCAGGGTAACCCCAGCCTGAGCTGCCTCATCATGCAGCGATTTTTTTTCCTGGATAACAAGTACCTGGCCCCCCTGCACCACGCCTTCACTACCGTTTTCAGCACTAAGACCTGCAGCAGCACCAGAAATGGATGCCCTGCGCCATTTTAGGTGATGAGAAGATATCTCGTGTCATCATCATCATCATCATCGTCATCATCAGCACTGCTTGCACCACTGCCATCACTGCTACATCAGCACCACCGTCACCACCGCCATCACCACCACCGTCGCCATCACTGAAGTCAGCAGTAGCGATGATGGCATCCGGGCTGGATGCCCCATTCTTGCGTGTAGACCTGCGCCACTGCCCTCTGCCACGCCCACGCTGTGCAGGGTTAGGACGTACACACTTCCTGGAACTTCCTTGTTGTGGTGCGGGCTCAGACCGCGTGCACCTCCTGGGATGTGGATGCGGAGGATCAGGGCATGGCGAGAGGCAGAGGTGTGGACAGATAGATACCTGGGATGGCCCTCCCAATGGCCCTCCCAATGGCTACGCCGCGAGCCAATGGTGTTGCAAACGGTACTGTGAAAGGCGCTGCTCCTACCAAAGCCTCTGCAAATGGCCCCGCTGCACTGCCCGACTTGGAACGCACAGCCATGGGTCTAAATCGCCCATGGCTGTGTTGTCCAAGTCGCGAGCCGCTGTTGCCATGGACGTACCTCAGGCCCCAAACCGCCACATGAATATGTTTCCTATAATTTAATTGACATACCTGACTGCTAGTTTTAGCTTTGTTTACATTTCAGGCATTCACTGGTGCCAACCGCTTGCATCGGCGTAGCCCCCAGTATTGTGCGTAGCATTACATTTTCTATGAAAAGGTAATATATTTTCAATTTACAACATGCCCAGCAAATTTCTAGGGAAATGGGCTCATCTGGACGCAGATTGCATGCCGCGCTGCCGGTTTGCGCAAGGAATATCTGCGCGCGCTCCACGCCTGCGCGCGCCGCGAGCACCAGGATTCACTACAATGAAATGTATTTTGTTTCGATTATGACTATGTTGGCATGCGTGGGTATGTGCGCGAGGCAAGCTGTGCCGGACGCTCGTCCGTCCGGCGGAGCGTCCGCCATGGACGGTCCCAGCGTCCCAGGTTATATGAACCGCATAACTTTCTGGAGCTGAGAAACAATTCGTCAACTTGTAGCTCTACCTTACGTACGCCCGCTAGCGGTTTCAGCCGACTTTCGACCTCCCCATGAAATACAATCAGAAATTGCTGTACTGCACAGCAATTTTTGAAGGCATTTTTAAGCAGCCCCTCGCATAAACGTGATTCAAAATGCATTAGTGATGGCCGTGGAAAGGGCGGCTTGCGAAAGCCCGGAGCGCCGCGCTTACTCGTATGTGCGAAGCGCGGTTTGCTTGCGCTGGCGTCCTTGGCCCTGCGGAACAGGACTGAAGATGGAAGAAAATAATAAAATGGATGAACGAAATCATATCAAATAAAAGAAAAAGACTTGGCAAGTTTGGCTGCTGAGAGGGCCGGCAAGTGGGTCGCCGGCTCGCGCAGTCGGGCGGTCGCATTTCCTGCAGATTTCAACACCCAAAAACTTGTTGAAGTTCTATCAATGTATGCGTTCTTCTTTCCGTCGTCTTCCATTGTCAGTCATGTTACGCAGTTGGCGGTCGGAGCTTAATTAGGCCCTCGACCCCAGCACAGATGCCGCACCGCATGGTTCCGCGTCTGCAAGGCGACTGGCATGGCGGCAAATATCGCAAAGTGCGAAGTACTCGTCTTCGGAGGAACAACGCGCGAGTGCAAGCGGCGCATGGAGGCAGCAGTGTATTCGTCGGGTGGGACCAGGCTGCACGGGTCGACCGGGAGTGAGGCCTGTAGTAGCAAAGATAGGTTTTTTCGAGGTGCCAGTACTATGGCGACTTCCTACATACGCGAGCTTGGAAAAACGAGGCCAATGCCTTGGGTTTCCCTTTGCAAGCGGACCAACCTGCTTAGCGGCGGAAGGTTTATTATCCACTACCTATGCTTGTTGATAGCAGTGTTTTTGGGCGAGGCCCCGGGCGCGAAGCGCCATTCGGGGGCCCGAGCCCCTAGGTTCACTGCCGTCAGTCCGTCCGTCAGTCCGTCCGTCAGTCCGTCCGTCAGTCCGTCCGTCAGTCCGTCCGTCAGTCCGTCCGTCAGTCCGTCCGTCAGTCAGTTATAGTGTAACATTTCATCTTATTTCACCGCGCTTTAAATTGCGTCTGAAAGCTATTCTAATTCTCTATCGATAAATCAAGGGCCGGAACTCAGATATGTTTGTGGACGAAGATAGCGTTCCGCAAAAAAATAACGCTGGTTGATAGCCTATCAAATATATTAAAGTTACAAGTTGCAAGTTCCGCACGAGTGCGGGGGTGTCCGTCAAAGCCGGGAGGCCATGGACTAGAGAAAGTTGATTTCGCCATACAACTGTTTTGGGGTCCTGCCAGAGGGTTGCAAAAACGGTCTAATCCCCCAATCCCGGGGGGTGGTAGTGGTCAGCCATCCCCCCATCCTGGCTGGGGTGACCGACTCCCATCTCCCATCTTAGGGGCCCGGTGCTAATCCCATCCCTTGAGACAGGTTTCCCATCCTGCCAGCCTGGGTCCCATCCCCAATCCTATGGCCAGGGTTTCCAATCCCATCCTGCAGCTGTGTTCCCCCAATCCTCATCCTGCCAGCCAGGGTCCCTTCCCAATCCCTTCGACCAGGGCCATCCCCATCCTGCAGCTGTGTTCAGATCCGAAAGCTGTCAGCCAGGGTCCCATCCCCATCCCTTGCCAGCTACAAACCTACTCCTTACGTTTACACAGGTGCTGTAATATCGGCTTTCTCTTTAGGCGTAAATCAGGGGAATGACCAGGGTTATTTTCTATTTCCGCGAGATATTTTTCTCTTGCTCTATGGCTTATTTCCTCTAGCGTCAAATTCCGCCCGGCTGTGTTCGTTCCGAAGCAGACTGAAGCGACAAACGCTCGTTGAAGCGGATCTCGACTGAGGAAGAACTCGCATCACAGAGGTCTACATATCTAATTGCACACTGGCTGCTATTGCAAATCGCGCGTCCTAAGGGGGGAAGGACTGTTATGTTCGAAGGACGGCCACAGCAACAAATTATAATGCTGTGGTTAGAATGGCAGAACGTACAAGGGTGTTCTGTCAAAATGTCCATGGCTGGGAACGTGCACCATTGGTTCAGGTTCATAGCGCAGGAGTTCAGCTGCACATTCCGGCGCCAACACTCCACGTTGGGTGCGCCAAAGCGCTACGATAAAC
>NW_003307653.1:90465-112962 GCF_000143455.1 Volvox carteri f. nagariensis | reverse complement strand
TAGATGCGACGGGAGCGAAGCGACACAGAGCTTCTAAGGCTGGTTCTGTGGTGCTGTCGTACAACTGGGTCGCAGTGGCGACTTCATTCTTGCTGCTCTCCTGGTGAAATCATTCTGCCTTCACGCAGAAGAGCATACAGCCTTGTCCAACTAGTCAGCGTGACAGGCTGTACTTGGACCCCCAAACCGGCTTGCTGTTGATAACGTCTTGCATGTTGATACGCCTCCTGCGGACTTGTCCCCCAGTAGGGTCTGCAGATTGCATACAGATTTCGTTCGGGTCTTATTCAAAGTGTCCCAAACTTCGTCTTGGAAGACGCCCACCTTGTTATGCGCAAGCTAGTAACAGCCCGACGACCGTTTGTTATCTCTTCCAGAATGGCACCCGATGGTGCCCTGGATGTGGATGTGCATGGGCCGGACAAGGTAAGAACGGGGTTGGACTGCGTCTGACTGAAGAACTGGCAGGGTGCACCAATGGTGCACTTTTCTCACATTTACACCAAGTCGCGTTCCATGCCTGTTCTATTCCCAATGGTGTTAACCTTCTGCAGAAGCGTCAAAAGCTGGCAAAATTGACGGGGTTGGGCTTCGCCAGGGACATGGCCGAAGTCATCGTGGAAACGCTTGGGATGGACCCCATCGGGCAGTCGGCCGATGCCGCCATCGCCAAAACATTGTCTGAAGAAGGCTTGGTGGACTTGGCGTCAGTGAAGACCGTGGCTGGCGGTAAGAACCACTTCAGCCTAATTTGGTTTCACCGCTTGCTGAACAGGACTGGACAGGACTGACCAGGACTGACCAACCACTACAGGATATATTTTATCCGACGCTTGCGCTCTTTGCAATGGGTCTTGTTTTAGGTCGATGCCTACGCCCATACCAATGGAAGTTTGGGACCCTGGCATGTAACCGACTTTGTGAGCCGCTGCCTGTGACGCCAACTCCATTCGGTTTTGTTTTGAACGAAAGGTGCAAACTTGCTGTTTTGTCACCGCCTGCTTTCTGTCTTCCTTGCTGGCACAGAGGTCGAAGTCAACGCACGGCTGGCGGATGCGGATTCCGAGGTGGCAATCAAGTCGCTGAGGGCCCTCGCCCCGAACCTTAAAGCTCTCCAAGCCCTCAAGCTTGCAAAAGCAGCATGTGCCCCGACTGCGCAGCCCGCTGACGAGTTGGGCGAGGATGCGTCACCACGGCTGGAGAAAAAGCGCAGGACTAATGAAGAGATGGCCAAGGCCGTGTGTTTGAGTTTGGTTGGCTATGGGACGCGACTTATAAGCAGGACTTCCTTGTGTTTGAGTTTGGTTGGCTATGGGACGCGACTTGCAAGCAGAACTTCCTTGTGTTTGAGTTTGGTTTGCTATGGGACGCGACTTATAAGCAGGACTTCCTTGTGTTTGAGTTTGGTTTGCTATGGGACGCGACTTGCAAGCAGAACTTCCTTGTGTTTGAGTTTGGTTTGCTATGGGACGCGACTTATAAGCAGAACTTCCTTGTGTTTGAGTTTGGTTTGCTATGGGACGCGACTTGCGAGCAGAACTTCTTTGTGTTTGTTTGAGTTTCCATGTAAGCAACTATGGACAACTAAACCATTCATCCTTGGCCTGTTTTGCAGTCCTGTCAGTATTCCCAATTCTGCACCTGCAGCCTCATTTTACAGCAGAACACCCAATTCTAATCCTCCAACTGTGTTCCCAATCCTATGGCAGCGAGCTCATCCTAAACTTGCGAAAGCCTGCAATCCCCGTCCTGTCGACCAGGGTCCCATCCCCATCCCTGGCCAGGGCTCCCAATCCCCTCCTTGGTCAAGGTTGCAATCCCCATCCCTCAGACAGGGATCCCATCCCCATCCTCACCCCCGACAGCAATCCCCATCCCAAAAGTAGTGTAGCACGCCTAATCCCTAATCCTCGCCCTGGGCCCCACATCCCATCCTGACGTCGTCAACCCTATTCCCCATCCCGCCTGACCAGTACCTGCCCCCAATCCCCCATCTCTGCAACCCTCTGGTCCTGCCAACTAGACCACTCATCATTCATTCACCCGACATCCGTAGAGAAAGGGCTGCCATCGCCACCAACTCAGTATGCGAAACGTAGTTCATCAATTAGACTTCACCTCCACACCTCTGAAGCCACCTGTAAACCTAATACTCCGGGTCACTGTCGGGGGTCTGCACAGGTTAGGACCTTCAATTGCTAATTGCAGTGGTGTCACCAGACCAGAAGTGTGTAATAGGTTGGTGAGGTGGGCAAGAACCTAGATGCATCATATGTTGGATGAGATGGACGAGCATGCTCGGACTGAGACACAATTACTCTTTGCGCAATCCGGAAGGAACGCCGTAAAACAAGGCGCTGCGTTCGGAGCCTTGGAACGGCGTAAATGAGAAGCGCAAAAGTCCGAAAGATGTGCAGTGTAAAGAAATGGCCGAGCATAAGGCGGTTACAAAAGTTCTCATGACGCAGGCATATTACATTACATTACATATGGGATGTGACACCCGGAAAAAAATGAAGCGTCAAGCAAAAAGAAAAAATAATTAATGAACGTTGTGTTCGAGAACTGCAGGAAGAGATGTGTACGGAGTTGCGCATTAAAACCGGACTGCAAAATTAATGAGCAAAGTATTCACAGTAAGGCGAGGAAGAGGAGGGAGAGGAGGGAGAGGAGGGAGAGGAGGAGAGAGTATAGGAAGAGGACAGGAGACGCGTTCAGGGAGCGGAGGGAGAGGAGGGAGAGGAAGGGGAGAGGAGGGAGAGGAGGGAGAGAAGAATGGGGAGGGAGAGGAAAGGGAAGACATGAGAGTGAAGAGCACGTTTGCCGTATTTGTCATTTCCGACAACAAAGCTCAGGATCTTCCCAACGCATCCCAGAATACATGACAACGTGAAGCAGCAAGCATAGAACATAGGTCAAAACGTCGCAACGAACATAGAACCTTGTACTCGAATACTGCAGGTAGAGAAGTGTAAGGAGTTAATCCTCAAATGCCAAGCCCGAAGAATTCTTTGCATGACCATTATATTGCCTATTGTTTTGGGGGTCAAATCCTCAAATCCCGATGGGATTTGACCCGGAATTGCTTGGGAATTCATGAGGTCGAATTCCGAGATTCCGACTTCCTGCGCCGCACTTGCCGTACCGCACTACAGGACGAGCACTGCAGCACCCTCGAGCGCACCCACTACAGTCTAAGACAATTCCTCATTTGGGCAAGCCGAAAAACGCGTAGCGTGTGGTTTATTTAAGGCTTTTTCCGAAGTGAAACGCCCCGTATGGCGGCCACTGCTGTGGTGAAACCCAACAGTCGACCGATAGCTTTGGAAGTTCTTACCGAAAAGATAACGATCTATCCTCTCATATATATATATATATATATATATATATATATATGAGAGGATAGAGGATATATATATATATATATATATATATATATATCCTCTATATATATATATATATATATATATATATCCTCTATATATATATATATATCCTCTATATATATATATCCTCTATATATATATATATCCTCTATATATATATATATATATATATATATATATATATATATATATATATATATATATCCTCTATATATCCTCTATATATCCTCTATATATCCTCTATATATCCTCTATATATATATATATATGGAGCTGCTACTGTACGTACGCCCCCCAGCGGTTTGCGCCGACTTTCGACTTCCCCATAAACTACGTGCTTGTACTGCTTTTTAAGTAACAGTTTCAAGGCATGAAGCTGGCATCTGTTGTGTCACGACAACAGAAAATTACCGATCGGTGGATTCGTTTATTGTCTATAGACACTCCGCCTTGCAGACATCGAGGTTCGGCCTGGTCCGGCTTTCGGTGAGTGAAACTGCAGCAGCTGCTCTGCTAGCTACCTAGCAAGCGCATGCTTGCCGTTGGTGTAATTCACGTCATGCTTTATTATTTGCAGTTCCTGCCCCTTCATATGCATCCACCTCACCCACGTAGCCACCACAGCAGCGTATGCGCCTGCTGCTGCGCCGCACTAGCTATTTTCTCACACCTGCTGAGAGTGCGGCTTCGATATTGTTGTTTGGGTTGATGGGGCGTTTTACTGTAGGCGGCTCGTCCTGAGAAAGGACTCACGGCTATGTTGTTGCAATGTTGTTGCTTGTTGTTGTTTTTACATTGTTACATTGTTTATTTATCGGCCATCAGACGTCTTACAGATGTTCGTTGTCCATCATGTTAGGATGGCTGCAGCAGCCTGTACTGGGATGGTGCAGCGAAACATGATGAGTTCATGCGTTTCATGGATAGGCGGCATGCAAAGCTGGATGACTGTGCTAAATGACCTCATTGACCGTCATTGTAACCATGGAACACAAACTAAGTACATGCTGTGGTTGCCGATTGATGAATGGAATGCAGGGCTTGCTTCTTGCACTTGCTCATCACGTACGTGCGTGTGGCTGTGCCATCTATAGCAGCAAGGAAGGGAAGCACTGCAACAGCATGGCAGGGGTTCCTGCTTCTGCTACAGTCGCCAGCTCCAGACGCCATCCGAACACAGGTTCCATTTCCGCAAGTGAACCCGGCTCTGATCGTCTGTCACAACAGCCTAATGGGCCCAAGGACTCCCCAGGAGCCATCACTATCCCCTCATCTTCACCCTCAGTACGCAGCCTGCGGTGGAGTAATGGCATTGGGCAGAATACCGCCTTCCTATGGCTGTTGCTGCTCACCACCACTGTTGGTATTGCGGCGGTTGCAGACACACCACCACCACCGCCACCGGTCACCTTGCCCTGCAGCAATAGTATCCTTCGCATCCTTTACCAGGGTGCGGAAATCACCAGTGCTGCCGATGTACCTGTGCCTTTCCGTGCGTCTGATACTGGCAGTATACGCATCAATCAGTCGGTGATATCAATGATGGATTATGCTGTTGATGGGGGTTCCTGGTACTCTGGTCAATTGGCAGATCTCTATTTCAATAACACTGACAGCTCTAACGTGGTCTCCTATTTTCGTGCACTCCCGAATTTAGAGTTTCAGAGGCGCTTCAATGGCACACCAGGCTGCAGTCCATTGAGTATGGATGAGATGAATAATCCAACTTTCTCAATTTCATATCCTCTTTCTCCTGGTATCAGACTTGGCTTCGCAATCTATTCTGCCCTGCTCCGTGCAGCACAGAGTGGTGGTGACATCTCAGACTTTCAATATTGTGCGCTGTACCCCTTCTACTTATTTGGTCTGTTGCGGACAGCGAATGCCAGCTTTGCCCCAATAGATGGAACGCCAGAAATATGGTTGAGTGGCAAGTGGGTGACGGCGGGTGACCCGAGCGACTCTGTCTGCCCCAACTCGCCGACCAGCTGGGGCTACGTCCCGCTGGAGTTTTACTTTTGCCCCTGCCCTTCACCACCCCCACCACCATCCCCGCCTTCACCCAGCCCGCCCTCCCCATCACCACCCAGTCCACCCTCTCCACCACAGCCACCCAGCCCTCCTTCCCTCCCACCACCCTCTCCACCACCACCCAGCCCGCCCTCCCCACCACCACCCAGCCCGCCCTCTCCACCACCACCTTCCCCTCCCTCCCCACCACCACCACCCAGCCCTCCCTCCCCACCGCCACCCAGCCCTCCCTCCCCAACACCACCCAGCCCGCCCTCCCCAACACCACCACCCAGCCCTCCCTCCCCACCACGACCAATGCCCCCACCTCCACCACCACCACCATCACCACTGTCGTCACCACTTCCCCCTTCTCCAGCACCATCCTCATTCCTTCCCCCTACAAATATGCCTTCTTCACCGCCACCTGCATCCCAGCTCCCATCCAGCCCTCCACCTCCTTCCCCTTTCCAGCTTCCGTCACCCATGCCATCAATGTTACCACCCCCACCACCGGTGCCAGTGCCAGTGCCAGAGCCTCCTGTATCAAAACCCCCAAGCCCGCCATTACCCACTGCATCAGGACCACCATCCCCAGCTCCGTCCCCTTCATCTCCTTCACCTCCCCCGCCATCTCAGTCTCCAGCGACCCTGCCACCTCCACCCCAACAAACTCCCCCCAAGTCCCCCGAGTCCCCCAAGTCCCCCAGGACACCCAAGGCTCCCAAACCCGTCAGCCCACCACCTCCATCCCCAGGAGGGAATTCCATCTTGGCCAACGACTTCCCCTTCCTGGATTGCAAGGGGAGTACTGCCACTTCACCGTACCGCATGTCGTCCCTTTCGGGCCCCTTCAATGTCACGGACTTCACAGCCACCTACTGTTTTACAGCGGCCCTCAGCAGCTCCCCGGTACCGGGCAGCTCGTGCACCTCAACGACCATTGACAAGATTGCTTTCATTCTCGGTGAGTAATCTAGCGTTTCCAAACAGGCTGCGGTTGTTCGGACTGACGAATGACAGACAGCCAGGAAGTGTTAGCTACATATAAGATGAAAAGGAGCCCAAGGTAGTAGAAAGGGGCTACGACCCCTCACCACGAAATGAGAACAGAGCGCGACAACACATGGCATCAAAGCAAGCCGGGTCAAGGACGCAATCCAATTGCACGAAATATAGCGAACTCTGCCACCCCTGAGCAGTACGACGCCCAAGATCGACTCGTCTTCAACCGGCAACCGAACAAGCCACCCATCACAGCACACACTTGAACGATCAAGCATACAGTCCCATTCGGAATGGCAGGCAACCTTTGGTCGCCGGTTGGGAACCCCAACCGATTCCAAACATTCCGAGACTGCCCTGTAGTGCTCCCCCCAGACAAAGGTGAGGCCCTCTAGCCGGAGGGGGAGCACTACAGGAGGGGGAGGCGAGGGGGACCCTATACCCGGCTTCCATACATAACAGGATTCATCATGAGCTAGTCCCTGCCCAGGATGCATGGGGGTGTTGCAATCTCCCTCACAGCCCCAGGACCTGCAGAATCCGCTGTGGAGTCCACTGAACTTGTGAACAATCCCAAATCCTGTGTCGAGTTACTCAACAGTTCACAAGAAGGAAGATGACCCGATTCACATTCAAAACGACAAATATTAGTTATCATGTCTATTGGAAGACGATTCACCTACATGCACGTACATGTATGTGTACATGTTGCTAATTGAATTGCTGTCGTACATACAGTAGTAGTAGGATATACAAAAAAATATTCACACGACGGTCGCACCCTGTTATCGTCATTCCTTCCTTCCGGCAGTTGCATCGTTTGCTAGCGAGATCTTGCACATATAGAGACTCCAGGTCGTCAGATCGACAATAGCCGACAAATTCAAGCAAGGACAGGCGGGGGACGACTGCTGATGATAGAGTGTAGCTGGCCGCTGAAAAGGCCTCTATAGATGCTGGCGGAGTGCCTTATTAGCGCGTATTTATAGACGATATGTGTGCCGTACTATGTACAGCTACTAAATGGCTGGAGTTCGTTGTAGACCCACCCAATTGGATGTGCTCCCAGGAATGTGAATGCACCAGAACCACCACCACATACATCCCTCACCTTACTAAGACAGGGTATTAAGCAAGTTGTGGCTAAGGTGCAGAAGCCAAAGTCAAGGAATGTAGCTGGTTTACGTAGTTCTATACATGCTGGTAGAGTGTGGTAGTCAGTTTGTTGGACTTGGTCAATTAGTAAGGATGAACCATTCATGGAGGGATGCCCCGGGGCACAACCCGCTCAACACAAGGCGCTGTCATTTGTTCGGATCCTCTAGCCATCTACATTCACCAGCCTGACGTGTATCCGTCAGACGGCAAGCAACCAGGAATTCACATGGCGAAGTATAAGCATTGGATGGGGCTGGCGGCCGAGCAAGCGGGCAGGAAGGAGGTGCTCCCGCACATCACAATGTTTATCCCACGTTCGGCGAATCGCAAGCTTATGCAGTTTAGACTTTGCTGTTGGGCACTGGCGGCTAACAGAGCGCGTAAGGGACGGCGTTATATACCTAGGGAGGAGCGAGTATGCCCTTGCTGCGGCACTGATAGCCACATCGAGGATGAGAAACACATTTTGCTGGACTGTCCGGTTTACGACGGAATCAGATCTGATATGGGCTTTCCACGCTTCGAACATATGAAGGACGCTATGAAGTGGGAACCTGAACGCCTGGCAAGGATGCTGGAACGTATATGGTCTCACCGCAACTCTATCGTTCCCTTTGGTCGTTAGTATACTTCATCACTTGTTTCGCTGGAAGTGCGAGGTAGGATGGTGCTTATAGGCGATTTGGCAGCCCTTGAGCCCTCGGCTCGTACTAGGGTGGTTTGCAGGTACGGGGAACGCACCCACGACCATGTAACAACAACAACATTCACCAGAAACGCCAAGCAAGCTCCATTCCACCGAAAGCATGCTGCACGATCTACAATGCACTCACACCGGTGTCAATCACCCTACCTGGCAAAACCTGTCCCTGCCCGGTTTCGTTATCCAATCGTTATCTGGTAAACAGCCTGGTCCAGAACCTACGGACAAGTCGGGTGTCAGCTTCCTCGAAGCCGGGAAAAGGGTGTGCGCCCTCTGCATCCGTACAGGGCGGTAGCTAGGGTAGTGTCAACGTGGTTGGAGCTGTGCTTGTTGCAGCAGCGCTGATGCTGTGGGAGCTTGTCAGAACGTGGGAGGCAGGAAGCTGGGGCTCATAACCTGTTGAAGAGACGGTGTCTCTCTGGAACCTAGCAGACATGGCTAAGAGTCATTGGCCATTACACGTAGACTGGAGGTCCGCGACCTGCCACCGACAGCCCCTTGCTTGGGCGTAAACGTATGAGTCTGAGGTGCCGTTACCGGCACACAGCTGTGGTGCCGCAGTCTAAACACACACGGAAAACAGCACCATACAGCACAGTACGCACTGCCTACAGCGTCCCTTCAGGCATTGACCTGCCCATTCAGGCGCCTGCTCACGGGCCCTTGGCCCCCCTCAAAGCCTAGCTCGACACACTTCCCCAAAGCCCGCAGCACGTTCATGTGCTGTCTGTGATGTTTATTCCCGAAGCACCAGCGGCTTCAGCAATCCGCCCCACAGCCGCGCGGCACACTGCAACTCTTCGGAGACCCCGAGCATTGGCCAAATTAATTGTACAAACGGGCAGCTTGCGTACTTCATAGAGAAATGAAAGCAAATTTGTCGGCCTGCTGATGGCAAGTCGGAATGCCCGTGCGGGCAAATAGTAACACAAGCTGGGTTCGAGTTATCATACCCCGTCATCTCAGAACTCATTTATGAGATATGCGGCACCCTTTGAGATGATATTTAGCCCGAGAGGTGTTGATGTGACTTTGGGTTCGGTGAATGTAGGCAGCCAAACTTGTTTGTGCTCATACGATTTTTGTTGGCTACAGGCGAGATACCTTGCAATAGAGAATGCAATATATTACCAATAAAGCGTTTCAGCCGGGCGAGATATTATGTCCCTTACGACCGATATATTTGGTCCGTTACGGCCACACGCGACACGGACATGGGCAATCCTACAGGGCGGGGGGCCCCTGGGCGCTTCGCGCTGGGGCCCCGCCCAAAAAACTGTTCCTCCACCACTGCTCTGTGGCAGTGCATAGATCTTCAGGATTGATAATCCTTCCGATGGTGGTATGTAAGAGTGTCCCTAGTCGATGGATGGCGGTGACCTGGGATAAAGTAGACCTGCAAGCTGACCAGGAAAAATGGAGTTGAGTCGCCGTTGATCCGTCAGATTCCGTTGGATGCCGGTGGTGGGTGCGGAACCTGAGCGATCCACTGAGAAGTCGGCTAGGGTGACTGGATGAGGGTGCCCCGAAATGCGGAGGAAGGCAGGGTTTCGCCGGGTAGCGGCCATGGGTGAAGATATGACCCCCCTGTCCCACACATCATACACGTACGTAAACAACATACGGCAAAATATCCAGTTTACTTCAAATTTTCACGTCTGAATCAATTCTGGGGCTTTTCCAGGGGCACTAAGTAGTAGCCGGTACATGTACGGCACCGTGAACAACTACAAATACGCACTACGGTGCTCCCAGCATCTTGAGGAGATTTTTAGCGGCCAGCTACTACACACTATGCCTTGCAATAACATGTTTGCTATGTCTGGAGCCGGAGGGATGCAGAACGGCGCCCCATCCCCGCATCCTGGGGGCCCTGTCGGGGCACGCATCCTGTCGGTTAGGTTTTCGATACATCCTACAAACCCCTTTCCTATCCTCAAGCCAAACATCCTGTGATTGCATCCCCTCCCCTCCCCTCCGCCATCCTCATCCTTGGTGGGTTGGCGTGGACCCTTCCAAACATACCGCCTTCCTGGGCCCTCTGCCATCCTTAACCTGGCGACATTTCTATACTGCTCTTTCCTATGCGTATCCTGTGCCCGACCCTTCACCACATCCTGACCGCTCTGCAACCCTCCTCTGGAGCCTATCACGAACCCATACATAACGATAGGAAAATAACTTTGCCGGGTTCATACATGTCAATCCCAGCGCCATATCCAGAATTAATTATCTAAAAGGTGTTAGGGCAAATCAAGGACAAACTCTTTTGGCATATACGTTCATTCGGGAATGGACTTCAGTTTCTCACCATTAGGATTGCGTTCGTCGATATTTGTTTATGGTCTATACTGAGAGATAAATCATATGTTTACTCATTGTACGGAATAGTCTATAGATCGTGCCATGGTATAATAGACTACAGGGCTGGTCTATAGACACACGTTCTTAAAGGGTGCATTTCCAGTGCGGATTAAGGCCAGGGATTAGGGCACGGAAGTCCTTGGTACGAGCTTACCACATAGTTTCGTTCCATAAGGAAACCAAAGGTTGAAAAGGCGAGGTAAGTTTGGCAACAACTTAGCCGTTTGAGCAAGTACTTGCTTGGCAAACTTACCTCGCCTACTAGTATCGATGGAGGACAGAGGGTTAATCCCTGGCCTTAATCCACACTGGAAATACACCCAAACTTTACCAGATGCTTGACTGACAAAGTGCATGCCTACCCGACACCAGTGATTTTTTTCATTTAGGGCGGGTCTCAATTTATTCCGACCTAAGTAACACAGTTGCTAGGGTCGCCGTAATTTATTCCGTAAGTGTGGGGCGCTGGGGGGGGCTACGGGGGGCCCCCCAGACCCCCCCCGATAAGTTACAACTCCCCTCATAGACCAAGAGGCACGCACTGAGTTGGCGCGTTTTCGTTCATGTGTGCACTCTTCATGCACATGCATAGATAGTTCTGGCACTGTTTGTGAGTAGGGTTGGCAAAAATACTATATTTTTTTACCCAAATAGTATAGTATAGTAAGAAATAGTACTATATATAGTAATGTAGTACTATGATACTATTACTAGGCAGGTACACGCTCCCTGTAGAAGGGGGGTGTACGACCAACCGTTGTACCTGAAAATTACACCGTTGGAAAGGTCTTCTTTTGTTCTTTCTAAATACCTACTTAGACATGAGAAAGCAGATCGCTGTGGTCATCCAGATCACTTTTTGTTAGTTCAGTGCCCGGTAGGTGGACCCCAAACCCCATGTCTCAAGGCGTGTTATGGCACATAAAGACATAATCACAGATAGAAGACCCAGTGTTGACAAGACAACACACGGACGCCATACTAGTGAAGACTTGCCCCGCGAGAGTCGCGGGAATCACTGGGAGGAGGGTCTGGCCATCAATGCCGCGCCGGCGCTTGGAGAGGGCCTGCTGATCCGCCGTGCTGGGACCCGCCGCAGCAGAGCTGGTTCCACTCTGTTGCTGTTGCTGGCTGAGTGACGCTGCACGCTGTTTGATAGCCTTGCAAGCACCTTGCTTGATGTGGTGCGCGTTGGTAAAGGATGGGTTCGCGGCGCTGAGCGGCTCATCGCAGAACAGGCAGACTAGCTTTGGTAGACCACCACTCCACATCGAAGTTGTCCCAAAGACTACCCGTCTTGGCGTTCTTCTTCTGGTTACGTAGCTTGTTAATAAGCTCGTTCCGAGAACGGAGAACTTCAGGGGGGACGTCTGGACCAGGATGCAAGCCTCTGATCGCCTTGTCATTCTTTATACTGGATTCCTTTGACATTATTCATCAATAACTACGTAGCACAGCTCGAAGACGCGGCTATAGCCCTTCAAAATACAGCTTGACTGCAGATCTCGACTTGGTCCAACTAATACTGGACACTATCCAAACCCAAATCTAGTACTATCTAGTACTATTTTTACTATACTATTTTACTATGTACGAACGCGGTACGAGCGTCGTAAACTAGTACCAGTTTAGAGCCCTGCATAGTAAATAGTACTATGCATAGTACTATTATAGTATAGTACTCTTTTCTAGTATAGTACCCGTGCCAACCCTATTTGTGAGCAATAAGTAAATCCGACCAAGCAAAAGCCCAAAGCAAGCAAACGCATAGCAAATCACAGGCCGTCACCCGCCACTGCAAACCACAGCACACTAGGACTCTACCGGTTCATCATGTACCGGCCCCTGCTGCTACTGTCCGTATGGCGCCCGTGTCATCGGTCGCCGCTGGCAGCAACACCATTGCCGATGCATTACCGACAACAGCACCGCCATCCCAAACGCCTTTATCAGGAAAAAAGTTTCAGGCTTATCTTGCTGTTTTGGTGTTTGTTCGATGTTCGAGTCGTTGCCTTTTGCGTGTTTGGCTATGTGAGGACCGGTCATACATTCTGCTATGCCGCGTTGACTCACGGGCTTGACCTTCTTACGGCCCCTCATATCTATCCTATGATTGATAATTCTAAGTTCTGCACACTACGGAGCAATCTGGCAGCAATGGACGTTTTTGGCTGGGGGAATGAAAATGTACGGATCGGCCTCAATTCATTCCGTTTTTCTAAAGGCCAAAATTGCCTGTTTATTCCTTTTAAGGAATATATTTCTTTAAAAAACACTGCCCGGCACGTGAATAAACCCCTCGTGCCCCACCTGCCCTACCTGCCCTACAGACATATCCTGCGTGAGTGACGATGCCAAGCGCCTCCAGAGTACCACAATCAATGGTGAAGTTGTGACCTTCAACTACCGGACGAAAAAGTGGAAGGGCGAGCAGTTCGGCTTGCTCATCTTCGACAAGCTGGATAACACCTTCCCAGTGACCCCAGCTACGGGATTGCGCCTGTGCATGGTGCTGCAAACCGGCGGCTCCTGCAGTACACCCGCGGGAATGTGCCAGGGCGGCGCCAGCAGCGGCAGCTGCGTCTACTTGCTGTCTGATGCTGTCTACTCTTGCTGTGCAGTCAGTGAAGCGCTGCTCTGAGCCGGTGGATGTATGGCGATGTTTATTGTATGATGCCTATCTGACCTGCTGCGGTTGCGTGCTGCTACTGCAAGCCTACCTTGCATTGTGCTAGGTAAGCTTTACAGTGATATCAGCATTCGTGTATGAGGGCCTAGTCACAAATTTATAGCATGACGAGTAATCACACACAACTACAGTTTTTTGAGTAGTTGCCTTACCGCTTAGGGGTCGTACAGACGGAGGGGTACCTGCAGGCAGGAAAGTGTGCTTGACTTCCGTGGGTGGTGGGGGGTGAGCCTGGTTACCGAGCGACTCTGCTGCTGAACACTGTAGGTTAGGGCAGAAGCCGCAGCGGAAGCCTGTCAGTACTGACACTATGAACTCGCGCGACCTATTCTAGCCCTGTACGGTCCAGCCGTACACACCAACGACATCCAACCAAGTACACTCTCGGCAAATACACAAAACACCTTGTTTTTCTTTCGTTTCACTCAGAAAACCTACAGTTAATGTGTACCTATTAATTCTCTACCTGTCCGGTTTGCATGTCTGCATGGGTAGCTATATGCGGCGTACAATCGGTGTTGTCAGCAACAACTTATGATGGTTTGCTTGGCGCGCTGAGGAGCTGAGGTTTATTTCGTAGCTTCGTGACGCTTCTTCTTGGTATCTCCATTAACCCCCCGCATGCATCCTAAACCTCTTCCTACAGCAGCCACGTTGAAGATTGTGATATATGTAGTGGTGATCAGCTATAAGGCTGTGCTTTGGCTCTATTAAATGTATACATTGATATTAGCGTCGCTCTTGCTTCGCTAGGGCGGCTTCATGGGGCGTGCAGGGTAAACCCTTAGTGGGGCGGCTTCATGGGCAGTGCAGGGTAAACCCTTGGCTGCCCATATTGCCACCCCCGTGTTGGGAAGGGGAGGAGCACCAGCCTGTCGGGTGCTCACGGCCGCTGGGAGAGCCAAGGTCTTCCCTGTTGTGGGTTTTCTAGCTTATGGCGGATGCCATGCATCTGTGGTAAGTCCAGCTGCGTTCCTTGAGGCGGCGGTGTGTGTTAATACTGAGGTCCAGTGTACTGCCTGATTCTAAGTTAGCAGTTACTTTCTGGAGGTGTAAGATCAACATTTAACTGCCACTGTTGAGCTGTTCAGGCGCAGAGTTTTGAAATTTTCAAATCTGTGACAGATGTAAGCTAAATGCGTTCATGATCGAATGCGTTGCTGCAAGAGCTTTTGTAACATTTCTTGCATATTTCTGCCACTAAGCAAATACTAAGCGGGTAAGTGGGACCTTAAGATAGGTCCGTTCCTCGAGTGGAGGTTGGTGCAGCGGCAGTGGGCTGCCTGGTCATGCTTCCTAGCTCTTGCTGGAGAAAACCAACTGTCTAGGTGTTACGGGGAATGTACCCTAGCGGGATGTGTGCCGTCACTGCTCGCCGCCACGCCCCGTCCTCGCGGACGTATGCAAACTCGAAAACGGTGTTACTCTTCCACCGCCCCAGCTTTTGCACCTCTGCCCGGTCAGCGCCGCCTTACACGAGGGCCGTGGCGCCCCCACGGCGTAGGGAGTGCGGGCACAAGTCGCGCCGCACGCCTGCCTCCGTGCATAACGTCCAGAGCATGTCGCGGAACTTGTGAAAAGGCATAGCCTCGACTGTAGACGGGAGTGCCGCCACGACCTCCTCTAGGCAGTTGACGGACGTTGGATGCAGGACGTTGACAGCGCGCAGCAATGGGCCGACATCCTCCGCATCGGCTTCAACCCCATCGTGCCGCACCGACATGCGTGGTGTCCGCAGCTGCTCCAAAAGGAAGCACCGGGCAGCACGGCCCGCCGATTCTGCTGATGGTCACAAAGGCACCCTTGCAGTGCTGGTCGGTCTTGCTTTTGAATAAAAAGATTTCCACGCGATCTCCGTAGATATGGAGCAGGTCGGTATGCACCAGCACATGGCTTAGATCGTCAAAGCAGAGCAAACCGCAGAACGTGAGCACCGCGCCTGTGACGACCATTCTAGTGAGCAAGGGCACACCTTCGCGGATATGATATTCCACCAGTTGCGACACCTCCTTCGGGGTTGCGACGACTAAGTTCCTGGGGGTTGCCGACAGCGTCCGACGGGCGACTTCCTGGACTCCGGCACACAAGGAATGTATGCATGGGGTAGGCAAACCTGCCAGCTCGTGAAAAGCGGACACCGCTTCGCTGGCCCCATCCACTGCTTGGTGCCTGAATTCGTGATAGTGGTCATCGCTTATTGTAGCATGTCCGTCTAATTAAAAGACCAGACTATATGAGCTTACAAGCTAATTAGCTATGATTCAGCTTGAATGTGCTTGTCAGGAGTATCAATGGAGGTAAAGTAGCATGCACATATGCGTACGACCACCCCCGGCCGGTAATATGTCGGCCGACCTCAGGGCTGACTGCCTGATGTTTCACAATGACAACTATTATATAACATTGGATGACAACCAAAGGCATCCATTTAGTGAAGACCTGTCGTCGACTTGCGTGTGTGCTGCCAGCATTCGCCCCTTCTCCTGTACTCATCTACAAGCCAAACAGGCCAAGACATAGGTACTTATTGCTTATTCCTTGCGTGTGTGATGCTAGCATTAGAGACCTTAAGGTTGAAATGGCAAACGATGCTTCCCGAGATACCACGATACTGTAGGTTGCTAACGTTTACATTTTTAGAAGTATCCTTAAGCGGAATTTACGATGTGGGAAGCATATAAGACGAGTAGCCTATAGGCCCATACATATGTCCATAGTCCAGGGCAACGGAGGGGTTTACCCTGGGGCCGTGTTACCCCTCCTGCTGGGTAGGAACTTACAAGGGGGTTACCGAAGGGCTACCGGGGGTTGAAGATGGGTAACCCATGGGTTACTGACCCAATCAGTGCCTTAGGGTTTCCTGCCTGCGCTCGTCCTAACTCATGCAGGCTTTCATGCAGTCGATGGCATACATATTTGCAGGCAGGCGGCTGGCAGAAGTTAAGGCCTGACTTCTGCTCCCAGTCGATCCAGTCGACCCGGGTTCAAATCCGCCTGCCAGCTCCTCGGGTGTTTGAGGAGTGATAAAATGGGAGGTGGCCCCCCATCATATGGACGGTGTAGGACGTGATAATATCAACTTGCGAGCTGACCAGGAACTAAGTTGATGCGCCGTTGATCCGCTAGATTTGGTTGGATGCTGGTGGTGAGTTGCCGAACCCAACGAATACATTCTGAAGTCGGATGGGGTGACGGATTAGGGTGCCCCTCTAGCAGGGGAGAGCAGGGACTGCCCCGGGAAAGGGGGCCGCTGGCGAAGTTAACCACCCTGTAACAACATACATATTTGCAAAGTCCGAAGGCAAATTTACAGCTGCTGAGGTGTGGAGTTGAGGTCACAGTTGACGGACCGAGATTCGCATGCTGGATTGGTGGTGATTGCTGATCCCTCTGTCTCTAAGGATGTTCGGGTGACGTGGTGATGATGAGGGATCCTAGAAGGCAGGATAAACCGCCCTGGACTTGCAGTTTGTAGTACAGTGTGGCAATGGTGGATGGTGCAGTATGGTGATAAATCATAGAAATGGCAATCTGTTAAATTGGCCCAGAAGCCTCCCACTCTCTAAGAACAACAACATCTGTAATTCTTTTGTTATGGTCTGTAGACTGTGCCCGGGTATATCAAATAGATAGTGCCTTTAACCAAACAGTCCGGATAGATTTATGGTTTAGACAACAGGCATGTAGGTTTTTGTAGCGTGCGAAGCGGTTTCTATTAAGAATGCAGTTACGAGCGAGCGAACTGGTTTCGGGGACGGTACTGCTGCAGCGGTTAGCACGCCCAACATGAAAAACGCCGGATTCATCCGTACACATTTTGCCTGGCGTACACCATTTGGATGAGGTCGCTTATTTGCCTGACGGTCTCAATGTTACGGACGCATGATTTATCCTCAATCCTTGGGGGTAAATCAGGGCCCCTGCTTTGCTTTGCTTAAAGCCGCGCCTGTAGCTGCTGTACATAATTCACGAACTAATGCCCCTGGAGGTTCTGGGATCAAGACCCATCAGGGTTGAATCCTTCCGATGATGGAAGGTAAATGTGCCCCTAGTTGATGGACGGTGGTGCCTGGGATAAAGTTGACATGCGAGCTGACCAGGAACGGAGTTGATCCGACTCATGAGTCACCGTTGATTCGACAGATTCCGTTGGATGCCGGGGATGGGTGCGGAACATGAGCGATCCACTGAGAAGTTGACTAGGGTTATAGGATGAGGGTGCCCCGAAATACACACACACATATATACACACACACACACACACACACACACACACACACACACACACACACACACACACACACACACACACACACACACACACACACACGCGCGCGCGCGCGCGCGGTGGCGCTTAATTTCGCTCATCATTTGGAAGCAGCAGCCTCATCAGTAGCTACTGGCAGTAGCCATAAGTGCAGCTCGGTTCGCACACACACAGTAATTGGAGCAAAGTGAGTATTGAGTAAATTCGTCGCAGTAAATATATTATCGTCTCTAGCCAGGGTCATCGTATAATCCGAGAAATGGGTGGAATGTAGATTCACGGCCGTCACAACGGCCTACGAGCAGACGAATTTGGGCAGGTCCTGCCCAAACGGCTGCTTAGAACGAGACGCGTACTTTAAGCCTCTGCCTTGCAAATTGATTTGTGTACACCAAATTTGTGTGGTGCTGTCAGACCGAAAGGAAAGGGAAATGCCTGCAAAGCAGCCGGAAACGTTGTTTTTTAAATAGTTATACATAAATGTTTAGACATGGATAATATGATAATACGCAGATACAGAGGCGGCTCGGCTCCTCAGGGAGCCAGTCAAACCCGGTTCCGGTGCACCTGTTGCCGGCCTGAAAATAGATGATCTATAGACACTCCTTAAAGCATCTGTAAAAGCATATGAAAAATGTTACAGTAGGTGTGGCGAGCCCCAATGCCTTCATTCCACTAATAACTTATTAGCTGTTTGAAACAGCTGCTGTGCGTAGGTGCGCAGCGGAGCGACCACCGCCGCGACCATGCGTTGAAGCATGACGTAGCAAGGCCACCATAACGATGGATTCGAGCGGACACATAATTCTGTAAGGTTAACGCAAGGCAGGCCGAAAAGCAAAATGTGGAGACTGGGAGGTTATTTTCAGAGAATCGCGCGCTTCGCGGATTAATATACTAATATATAGATTAATATGCTGTACAGCTTATAGAAATTGGTGATTGGCCCTGAGAAAGCTTACAAGCCTGTTTCGTAAACTGGTGGTTTTCCAGAAACCAGCCCACGGATACAGCAGATGCCAGCATCATGCCTTGAAATAGTTAGTACAAGCACGTAGTTCATGGGGAGGTCCAAAATCCGCGAAAACCGGTGGCGGGCGTACGTAGGGTAAAGTTGAGGAGCGTCTATAGACTGTCGATTTTCAGTCGTATCTATCTATTAGACCATGGCACGATTAATATGCTATGAAATGCGCGCATTCTTCCTATACTAAAAGCTCAAACTTGGTGGGAAAAATTTGCTAACTGGTGGCCACCAGGTATCAAATTGACAATCTCGGATACCTTAATCCGTGACTTTTAATCCAAGTGGAAACACCCCCTAAAAGTCACGGATTAAGGTATTTTTAATTCACGCCAATCCACCGCTAATCTGTCGGAGTGTTTCATACGTCTGGATTAAGACACGGATTGAAGTACGACATTTGCCATTCCGTGCATAAAATACAAACACGAGTATTGCCAGACATTTAATAGACTATCGAGTATCAACATGAAGGCCTTGCAGCACCTTTGAACGACACCACGGTGTGGTGCATAATGCCGAACAAGAAGCACAAAGCTTCCGCAAAACTACGAACACCTACAGCCTTTATAAAGGATAAAACCTTCCGACCTATCAATCGGGCTTTTTACGAGGCATCGTAAAAAGTGTTAATCCGAGATTGTGAATTTGATACCTGGGTGGCCACCAGGTAGCCATGTATGGATGCCATTGTCGCTCTCTTAGCTGATATCCCGGCGCATTGGCGACAGGCGGCTAGTCTTTTGCTGCTTCTGAGTGTAGAATCTAGGGCAGCGGTGGTGCCCTTCATTGAGTCGGCCAGAGTCGGCTACCCAAACCCTGGTGTCGAGGCTTGGTTGGAGATGGGGTGCAGGGCCTCCAATCAGATTTAAAGATTTATCCGTTAAATATTAGCGACTAATATGCAACTTTCGCCACTTTCTGTGGCTCGCCGATTAGCCCACACCCTGTTCATCAAAGAGGCGACGGGCTCTTCGGAGGTACTGGGTGAGGCTATCCTTATTCTGCAATGGACCTTCCATCGTTTATGGTGTCATATACGATGGGAAAATGAACAAAAAGAGGTTTGGTGGCGTCTCACGGTTGATGGGGTACCTATGTTAGGAAGTTTCCATCTCAGGATGTCGCGGCCAACAGTGTGTGGTTGTGGAGGTTATCCAGTACAGCTGGGAGATGTATCCCTTCATGAGCGATCGCTGTCATCACTTCTGGGCCTGTCCGGTGGCACAGGCTTAGCTTGCGCTGACGTCCATGGGCCCCGCGGATCAGGACTGACGATGGAAGACAATTAGAAAATGCATGAGCAAAATGATATCTAATAAAGGAAAAAGACTTGGCTAGTAGACGTTATCACCCAAAAATTGTTCAAGTTCTATCAATGAATGCGTTCTTCTTTCCGTTGTCTTCCATTGTCAGTCATGTTAGGCAGTTGGCGTTCGGAGCTTAATTAGGCCCTCGACCCCAGCACAGATGCCGCACCGCATGGTTCCCCGTCTGCAAGGCGACTGGCACGGTGACAAATATCGCAAAGTGCGAAGTACTCGTCTTCGGAGGAACAACGCGCGAGTGCAAGCGGCGCATGGAGGCAGCAGTGTATTCGTCGGGTGGGACCAGCTGGTCCCAGCCTGCAGGCTGCACGTGTCGACCGGGAGTGAGGTCTGTAGAACCAAGGAAAGGCTTTTTCAAGGTGCCGGTACTATGGCGACCCCCTACATACGCGCTCTTGAAAAATTGTGGCCAATGCCTTGGGTTTCCCTTTGCAAGCGGACCAATCCGCTTAGCGGCGGAAGGTTTATTAGCCACTACCGATGCTTGTTGACAGTTAACCAAATATATAAAATGTGTAGTAGGTTTTCTTATACCTTGTTCCGAAATGAAACGCCCCGTACGGCGGCCACTGCTGTGGTGAAACCCAGCAGACGACCGATAGCTTTAAAAGTTCTGCCGGAAAGGTAACGATCTATTCCATATATGGTCCTACACATAGCTTTCTGGAGCTGAGAAAAAAAATCGTGAACTTGGAGCTACCGTACGTATGCCCGCCAGCGGTTTCCGCCGGCTTTCGACCTCCCCATGAACTACATGCTCGTACTGCTTTTTAAGTAACAATTTCAAGGCATGAAACTGGCATCTGTTGTGTCATGACAACAGAAAATTACCGATCGGTGGATTCATTTATTGTCATAGGCAGTCCACCTTGTGGACATCGAGGTTCGGCCTGGTCCGGCTTTCGGTGAGTGAAACTGCAGCAGCTGCTCTGCTAGCTACCTAGCAAGCAATCATATGATTGCAATCATGCATGCTTGCCGCTGGTGTAGTTCACGTCATGCTTTATTATTTGCAGTTCCTGCCCCTTTCTATGCACCCACCTCACTCACCTAGCCACCACAGCAGCGTATGCACCTGCTGCGCCGCACTAGCTATTTTCTCACTCCTGCTGAGAGTGCGGCTTCGATATTGTTGTTGGGTTGATGGGGTGTTTTACTGTGGGCGGCTCGTCCTGAGAAGCTCGTCCTGACCGGGTTGTTGTTGTTACCATCAAACGTTTTACAGATGTTCGTTGTTACGACGGCCAGCAGCCTGAACTGGATGGTGCAGCGAAACATGATGAGTGCGTTTCATAGATATGCGGCATGCATAGCTAGATGACTGTGCTAAATGACCTCATTGACCGTAACCATGGAACACAAACTAAGTACATGCTGTGGTTGCCGATTGATGAATGGAATGCAGGGCTTGCTTCTTGCACTTCCTCATCACACACGTACCTGTCTGGACGTGTGGCTGTGCAATCTATAGCAGCAAGGAAGGGAAGCACTGCAACAGCATGGCAGGGGTTCCTGCTTCTGCTGCAGTCGCCAGCTCCAGACGCCATCCGAACACAGGTTCCATTTCCTCAAGTGAACCTGGCCCTGATCGTCTGTCACAACAGCCCAATGCGCCCAAGGACTCCCCAGGAGCCACCACTATCCCCTCATCATCATCCTCAGTACGCAGCCTGCGGTGGAGTAATGGCATTGGGCAGAATACCGCCTTCCTATGGCTGTTGCTGCTCACCACCACTGTTGGTATTGCGGCGGTTGCAGACCCACCACCACCATCGCCACCGGTCACCTTGCCCTGCAGCAATACTGCCGATTTCATCCTTTACCGGGGAGCAGAGATCACCATTGGTGCCGATGTACCTGTGACTTTCCGTGCGTCTGATACGGGTAGTGTACGCATCAGTCAGTCGGTGATATCAGCTATCGATTATAGTATTGATGTGGGTAGCTGGTATACTGGTCCCATGGCAGATCTCTTTTACAACAACACTGTCGGCTCTAACGTGGTCTCCTATTTTCGTACACTCCCGAATTTAGAGTTTCAGAGGCGCTTCAATGGCACACCAGGCTGCAGTCCCTTGAGTATGGATGAGATGAAAACTTCACTCAGCTCATACTCATATAATATTCCTTCTGGTTCCAGAAGCAGCTTCGCAATCTATTCTGCCCTGAGTCGAGCATATCAGACCGGTGCTGACTTCTCAGGCCTGGCAAATTGTGTGCCGTTCCCCTTCTACTTATTTGGTCTGTTGCGGACAGCGAATGCCAGCTTTGCCCCAATAGACGGAGCAGCAGGGATATGGTTGAGCGACAAGTGGGTGACGGCGGGTGACCCGAACGACCCTGTCTGCCCCAACTCGCCGACCAGCTGGGGCTACGTCCCAATGGAGTACTACTATTGCCCCTGCCCTTCGCCACCGCCACCACCATCCCCCCCAAAACCACCATCACCCAGCCCGCCCTCCCTACCACCGCCCAGTCCGCCCTCTCCACTACAGCCACCCAGTCCGCCCTCCACACCACCACCCAGCCCTCCCTCTCCACCACCACCCACCCCGCCCTCCCC
>NW_003307653.1:80205-90111 GCF_000143455.1 Volvox carteri f. nagariensis | reverse complement strand
CCCTCCCCACCACCACCTAGTCCTCCCATTCCACCACGATCAATGCCCTCGCCTCCACCACCACCACCACCACCACGGTCGTTACCACCTCCCCAATCTCCAGCACCATCCTCATTCCTTCCCCCAACAAATATGCCTTCTCCACCGCCACCTGCATCTCAGCTCCCATCCAGCCCTCCACCTCCAGCCATCCAGCCATCCAGCCCTCCACCTCCGCATCCTTTCAGCCATCCACCTCCTTCTCCTTCCCCTTTCCAGCTTCCGTCACCCACGCCATCAATGTTACCACCCTCACCGCCGGTGCCAGCGCCTCCTGTATCAAAACCCCCAAGCCCGCCATTACCCACTGCATCAAGACCACCATCCCCAGGTCCGTCCCCTTCATCTCCTTCACCTCCTCCGCCATCTCAGTCTCCAGCCACCCTGCCACCTCCACTCCAACAACCTCCCGCCAAGTCCCCCAGGTCCCCCAGGTCCCCCAGGATACCCAAGGCTCCCAAACCCGTCAGTCCACCACCTCCATCCCCAGGAGGGAATTCCATCTTGGCCAACGACTTCCCCTTCCTGGATTGCAAGGGGAGTACTACCACTTCACCGTACCGCATGTCATCCCTTTCGGGCCCCTTCAATGTCACGAGCCTAACAGCCACCTACTGTTTTACAGCGGCCGTCAGCAGTTCCCCGGTACCGGGCAGCTCGTGCACCTCAACGACCATTGACAAGATTGCTTTCATTCTCGGTGAGTAATCTAGCGTTTCCAAACAGGCTGCGGTTGTTCGGGCTGACGAACGATAGCCAGGAAGTGTTAGCTAACACACAAGATGAAAACTAGCCCAAGGTAATAGAAAGGAAGCTACGACCCCTCACCACGAAATGAGGACAGAGCACGACAGCTCATGACACCAAAGCAAGGCGGGTCAAGGACGCAATCCAATTGCACGAAATAGCGACCTCTATCACCCAAGTTCGACTCGTCTTCAACCAGCAACCGAACAACCCACCGATCACAGCGCATTTGAACGACCAAGCATACGATCCCACTCGGAATGGCAACCTTTGGGAACCCCTACCAACTCCAAACATTCCAAAAATGCTCTGTAGTGCTTCCCCCCAAAAAGGTGAGTCCTAGAGCCTTCACGGCTTGCTGTACGGTTGTGTTTGAGGTGCCGGATAGGACAGGGTGAGGCGGAACCGGGACTGCCAAGGGCCTTACACTACTGCAGACAGAAAATATAGCAGGAGGCCCCCCGCCTTGGCGGCCCATAGCACAGGCGAGGCCCAGGTTGCATGTGGTTTCCAGTGCGGCCTCGTCTTCAAGCCGCGTGTATAGCTGCACCATTGCGTCCGTCTTCCAGCAGCCATGGGCCTTGCCGGCCTCTTCAGGTACCCCTCTGGCTGCTGCCGCACTGTTTTCCCCAATGCGCATGGAGTGTGGCATGATTCCGCGCTTGATGCCCGCAGCGCTGCACATGGCAGCGAGCTTCTCCCGGAAAGAGGTGTAGCTGAGGTTGCTGATAGGCGACTGAACAGAGCCAGTCCTCTGCTGCAGCTGGTGGCCTTGCTGTGTCACCTTAACCCTGCGCAGCAGCGGACCCACATCCTCCACGGGGGAACTGGGGACACGGACATAGTTACCAACAGCGTTATTTTTTTGAGGAATATATTCCGAATTCGGAATAAAAAAATGTTCGTGGTCCTGAAAGTTAAGAACAAATAATGTTCCGACCGTGCAAGTTCATTCCTCCAGCCAAAAATGAGCTGTCCATGTCAAAGCCGCTAGAATCCAGGAGACATACATGTTACCCATATCACAGTACTTTAATGCCATGGATACTGTTAGGAAGCTCACGCCCGAAAGTCAACGAGGAATCGGACTGCAGTCAGAAACAGCTGTTTCTGACCGGACCAAACGCTGCAAAACATTCGGACCCTAAGCTCCCAAAGCGTGTTAGGTCATTAAAGCAGATATAAAAAATCACTGAAGCCATTAGCGACGTTAATGAAGACGGTGTAGAGGTCGTAAGGAATGTGGGCGCAATGCTGCAGCCAGCCGACGACAATGACGCCACTCCGGTTGTCAACAGCGAGCGGGCCACATGTCAACGTTCGTCATATGGAGACAATCGCGATGGGCCAGGAAACCGGTTGCGTTTGGTGGTTCCGGTCCATTGCTGCTATGCATCATTACTTTTGCAATCTGGAAAGTCGAGTAGTGTTATCTTTCAACGTGATGCAAGACGAACGATAGTGAACGAACTCTATTCGATCAGTGTTTGAGAGATTGTGGTGTGCGCGTGTTGCGGCATTCCCCACGGCGTTTGCACGAAGTAAACTGTAACTCATCGGGGGGGTTCTGGGGGGGGGGGGGAGCCCCCCCCAGCGCCTTACAGATTCGGAATACTTTTATTCCTGCGACTAAAAGCCTATTCCTCCGTTCGGACTGGAAAATTCACCGGCAAAATTGAAAAGAAAAACACTGGTTACCAAGCGCCAGCAGCCTCTCTGTCAAGCCCACTGGCCAAGCCACGCCCCTCATGCACGTGATCTGTACGGTCTGCTCTTTGCCCTCCTGGTCCATTTTGGACCTCGGCAGTGTAATGGCCATGTGAGTGTCGTGCAGGGTGAGCAGGTCGTGCTTGAGGGAAATGTGGGCTAGGTCGTTGGACCTCAGGAAACCCGCGAACATGACCGATATGGCCGCTACCCTCATCAGGTCTGGCAGTGATGCATCCGGCCCAGCGAAGTGAGCAGCCAACATGCGGACATGCTCTGGTTGCAACTTCTTCCCATGCAGTGTGCGCCTGCCCAGGTCCCGAACGAGGTTGCATGCTGGGTGCTCCGTTGCTGAGGGGCGGCCTGCAAGAAAGAAATGGCAGGCAATAGCAGTGCTCGCCCCCGTGACGCGACCCAGACCTACTTCATCCGCTTGCGCGGTTTGGTAGACGTATATCAGGTACATAGCCACCAACTCTGGCCTGATATCGTAAATGTCGCTCGCCCGAATGTAATGTAATGTAATGTTACAGAGTGGGAAGCTTCTGGGCCGCTTTATCATCACATTGTCAGTTCTACGATTTATCACCTTGTAGCACCATCCACCACTACCACACTGTACTTCGCCATACGAACTGTAAGTCCAAGGCGGCGGATCCAGCCTTCAGGGACCCCTCCTCATCCATTCACCCGAACATTCGAAGAGACGGAGGGTTCGGCAAACGCCACCAATCCAGCGTGCGAATCTGGTCCATCAACTGTGACCTCAATTCCACATCTCAGCAGCTTGCCATAATCTCGCGCTCCCGACTAATTCGGGTAAGCACCCGGACGACTTGGTGCCGTAGGCCCGCAGGGCCATTAAGGTTTAAGTGCGTGTAGGACTGCCTGGAGCTCCTGGGGCGTTGACCCCATCGAACTGACCCTTTCTCCCCACTTACCGCGGGCTTGGGCCATCTTCCCGTTGATCAGCGTCCAGGCGCCCCAACCCCCGAGGTGCTTGGGGGATTTCCCAGCTGCATCGCAGAAAACGACTGAGTGCACCTGTGGGGCTCCCAGAGGGGACGGGTTCCGTTAAAACGGTCGAAGCAGCGCGGCCAGAACTCGAGCTCTGCAGTTGTGTCGTTAGATAAGCGGATGTGGGTATCCCAGGTGTGGCGCGACTCGATGTCCTGCCCCAGAGCCCAGGTGTAAAGGCGGGCTACTGGCCCGAAAGCCCTGGACATGGACAAGAGCTGCCCTTTTCTGGAGGCCAATTTTCTCGCATTGATGTGCCTTTTTTCCAGAGCCGAGCAGATGCAGTCGAGCAGGAAAGTGTGCTTGTCATCAGGCACGATGTACACACCCTTAGCTGTATCTAACAGCATACCCAGATATCGCATGTGCTGCCAGGGGCTCACCCAGCATTGATTTGTCTCGGTTCACGCAGAACCCCAGGCGCTCGAGGAGGTTGAGGATTATTGCGTGGCGGGTGATGAGGGTCTGGGTGTCCTGGTGGGTTTGGATCTGTAGAACCTGGTACACAGTACGGCTATACATATAGGGCCTAGCCAGCCTGGGACCTGCGCAAGCAAGTTACAAGTTACAAGAGCCGCACGAGTGCGGGGGGGTCCATCAAAGCCGGGAGGCCATGGACTATATATGTTGACTGTTGATTACATTGCACAACCGGCGGCGGTTTTGGGTCCTGCCAATTAAACCCCTCCTCATCCAATCATCCGACATCTGTAGAGACAGATCCGCCATCAACACCATCTCAGCATGCGAAACTTAGTCCATCAACTAGACCTCATCTCCACACCACAGCGGCAAAACCGCTGCTCCCTGGGGACATGGTACTTGCCCCTTCGTGCTCTGTTTGCCTCCAAAGCCCAGTAACATAAACGAAACTGCATTAGCTTACGATGTGCTAAACGAGGAAGAAAGCCTTTCTTTCCTCAGGTTTGAAACCTGAGCATGTGTTGGCCACATGCCGGCTGCAGCTCCCGAAAAGGGCAACCCCATCCAGTGCTAATACTTTGCCATTTGCACTCCCGGTTGCTTCCCATCTGATGGGTAATCCTCTGGCAAGACAGTCAGACGCGTATGGTCCCAGCCGCTCATCAAACGCTCTCTTAGTGCCGTCATCATCGCTCCTTCGGGTAGAGGCCTACTCAACAACCAGTCAACACGCTCCTTTACCCCCATGACTTCTTGCGGTATTCCGCTCCAAATATTGCACTCCAAGAAGGAAAACAGGTGTAACATTGAGGGTCATAGATGAAGGTGGCATATATGAAGGTGGTGCAGGGCAAAGATGTTGCACCCGATCAGCTTGTCAGGCAGGAAGGCTGTCTGCTCCTGGGAGATGGTTGAGGGCATACGGCCCGTGGTGTTCATGGCTGTCTCGAGGATGGCCTGGAGGGGTGCCAGCTGCAGGCGAAGTCTTTATACAGCTCTGCCGGCAGCCTGTCCCACCCTGGGGCCCTGCTGTGTGGTGCATTACTCTCCGAAGATGTAACAGGCTCATATGAACCGGAGGTCCAAGGGGCTGTGCAAAGTAGGTAACTTGTAAGACGCATATGACCAACTGGGGTTTTTGACTGGCTTTGTCAACAGGGGGGATGGCCAAGGATATTATTATTGGGACGTCCTGGTAGTGTTATGTTACATGGAATATGCCACGCCATATCCACCGTCAGTAGCACATGTCCAGTATTCCGTGCACACAAATACTGGTAGTTGTAGTATCATGCAGGGCCGCCAGCCCGCCAGTATCATAAGTGTCGTACAGAAATACATGTACATACCGACGCCCCCAGAAGTTACGTAACTTACATATACTGGATCGAGACCTGCCCGGGTTGATAATCCTTCCGATGGTGGTATGACCATGGTCTTGGTAAAGTAGACCTGCGAGCCGGTCAGGAATGGAGTTGGGCCGCTGCCAACCCGGCAGACTCCGTTGGATGCCGGTGGTAGGTCCAGAACCTGAGCAATCCACTGAGAAGTTGACTAGGGTGGCTGAATGAGGGTGCCCCGTAATACCGGGGAAGTCACGGTTTCGCCAGGTAGCAGCCATGGGCGAAGATATGACCCCCATGTCCCACACATCATACACGTACGTGAACAACGTACAGCAAAATAAGGTTAGGGTCTGCTCGCAACTATGATACTTGACAGCTTGCTTGAATCAGTTCACTATAATATACCACGTCTGAATTGATCCTGGGGCACTTCCAGGACCACTATGCCGTACAATGTTTGCTAAGCTGTGCTATATATATGTCTGGATATAGGGTTTGGCACTACTGGTAACGCGCGACCATTGCCCCCGGGAGATCTCGGGATCGATATCCATTAGGGTCACAAATTCTTTCGATTGCGGAAGGTATTGCGCCCCTTTTTGATGGACGGTGATGATCTGGGATAAAGTTAATCTGCAAGCCGACCAGGAATAGAGTTGTGCCACTGTCGACCCGCCAGATCCCGTTGGATGCTGGTGGTGGGTGCGGAACCTGAGCGACCCACTGAGAAGTTGACTAGGGTGACTTGATGAAGGTGCCCCGAAATACCGGGGAAGGCAGGGTTTCGCTGCCACGGGCGAAGATATACCCCCCTGTTTCATACATCATATGTCTGGAGCCGGAGGGATGGAGAGCGGTGGCCCATCCTCACATCCTGGGGAGGTGTAGTACCTGGTTCGCAGTACCGCACACGCATCAACTACAATTACGCTTGAAGCGCTTCACCCGTAACTCGAGAGGCCTTTTCAGCGGCCAGCTACTGCAGGTGTTTGGGCACGCATCCTGTCAGTCGGATACATCCCACACACCCCTACCCTTTTCGTATCCCCCTTACCTATCCTCGAGTCAAACATCCCGCATCTTAGTGACTGCACCCCCTCCCCTCCGCCATCCTCATCCTTGGTGGGTTGGTGTGGACCCTTCCAAATATGTCCCCATCCTGGGCCCTCTGCCATCCTTATCCTTGGGGGGTCCACATTTCTATTCTACTCTTTCCTATCCGTATCTGTGCCCGACCCTCCACTGCATCCTGACCGCTCTGCAACCCTCCTCTGGAGCCAATCAGGAACCCACACATAACGATAGGAAGATAACCTTGCCGGGTTCATACATGCTTATCCCAGCGCCAAATCCCGAACCAATTGTCTACAAGGTTTTGGGCAAATCAAGGACAAACTATTTTGGCATATACGTTAATTCGCGAATCAACGTTCGCGATGAACGTTCAGTCTGGACTGATCGATTCGGTTTCTCACCGTTAGGATTGCTTTCGTCGGTGTCTTTTATGGTCTATAGACAGGTTCATATCATGGAGAAATAAATCATATGTCTACTCATTGTACAGAATGGTCTATATATCGTGCCATGGTATAATAGACTACAGGCCTAGGGCTGGTCTATAGACACTCGCTCTTAATTTTCACCAGATGCTGGCCATGGACTGACAAAGTGCATGTTCCGCCTGCCTACCTGTAGCAGCTGACCGCTGAAAAGGTCTCTCGAGTTGCTGGCGGTCGCACTCTGTGCGTATTTATAGCACCGTACTGTGTACCGGCTGCTACATTCCCCCCCCTTTGAAGGGAACCATCCCGGGCCCTTAGAGCCTCGTATACCGCCAGCCTGTGCCTACCTTCGCCTACCCTCGGGCAGTGGGTACTTACTCCACGTCACGTCATGTGCCGGCTCACATGCGCCTAGCCGTCTTCAGGTTTTTCAGGCACAGAGACAGTCCAGTCGGTTCAGCTACTTTTATAATTTGTGCGATATTCGCTCTCTGAGTCGCCAGACCCGATTTCCACTCAAGCGTGATTGGTGGGGTTTGAACCGACGACTTCAGGATCGTGAATTTTCACGAGGTCTCGATACCAAATGTAGCAGCTGACCGCTGAAAAGGTCTCTCGAGTTGCTGGCGGTCGCACTCTGTGCGTATTTATAGCACCGTACTGTGTACCGGCTGCTACACTACCGGTCACACCCGACACGTGAATTAACCCCCCGTACCCTACCTGCCCTACCTGCCCTACAGACATATCCTGCGTGAGTGACGATGCCAAGCGCCTCCAGAGTACCACAATCAATGGTGAAGTTGTGACCTTCAACTACCGGACGAAAAAGTGGAAGGGCGAGCAGTTCGGCTTGCTTATCTTCGACAAGCTGGATAACACCTTCCCAGTGACCCCAGCTACGGGATTGCGCCTGTGCATGGTGCTGCAAACCGGCGGCTCCTGCAGTACGCCCGCGGGAATGTGCCAGGGCGGCGCCAGCAGCGGCAGCTGCGTCTACTTGCTGTCTGATGCTGTCTACTCTTGCTGTGCAGTCAGTGAAGCGCTGCTCTGAGCCGGTGGATGTATGGCGATGTTTATTGTATGATGCCTATCTGACCTGCAGCGGTTGTGTGCCGCTACTGCATGCCTACCTTGCATTTTGCTAGGTAAAGCTTGATAGCATGTGATATACAGCATAAAAATCGTGTATGAAAGCCTGGTCACACATTTATTGCATGACGACTAATCATACACAACTACAGTTTTTTGAGTAGTTGCCTTACCGCTTAGGGGTCGTCCAGACGGAGAGGTACCTGCAGGCAGGAAAGTGTGCTTGACTTCCGTGGGTGGTGGGGGGTGAGCCTGGTTACCGAGCGACTCTGCTTCTGAAGCCTGTAGGTTAGGGCAGAAGCCGCAGCGGAAGCCTGTCAGTACTGACGCTATGAACTCGCGCGACCTATTCTAGCCCTGTACGGTCCAGCCGTACACACCAACGACCAGAGGGTTGCAGAGATGGGGGATTGGGGGCAGGTACTGGTCAGGCGGGATGGGGAATAGGGTTGACGACATCAGGATGGGATGTGGGGCCCAGGGCGAGGATTAGGGATTAGGCGTGCTACACTACTTTTGGGATGGGGATTGCTGTCGGGGGTGAGGATGGGGATGGGATCCCTGTCTGAGGGATGGGGATTGCAACCTTGACCAAGGAGGGGATTGGGAGCCCTGGCCAGGGATGGGGATGGGACCCTGGTCGACAGGACGGGGATTGCAGGCTTTCGCAAGTTTAGGATGAGGTCGCTGCCATAGGATTGGGAACACAGTTGGAGGATTAGAATTGGGTGTTCTGCTGTAAAATGAGGCTGCAGGTGCAGAACTTGGAATACTGACAGGACTGCAAAACAGGCCAAGGATGGATGGTTTAGTTCTCCATAGTTGCTTACATGGAAACTCAAACAAACACAAGGAGGTTCTGCTTGCAAGTCGCGTCCCATAGCAAACCAAACTCAAACACAAGGAAGTTCTGCTTGCAAGTTGCGTCCCATAGCAAACCAAACTCAAACACAAGGAAGTTCTGCTTGCAAGTCGCGTCCCATAGCTAACCAAACTCAAACACAAGGAAGTCCTGCTCCGGCATCGGCCGACTGCCCGATGGGGTCCATCCCAAGCGTTTCCACGATGACTTCGGCCATGTCCCTGGCGAAGCCCAACCCCGTCAATTTTGCCAGCTTTTGACGCTTCTGCAGAAGGTTAACACCATTAGGAATAGAACAGGCATGGAACGCGACTTGGTGTAAATGTGAGAAACGTGCACCATTGGTGCCAGTTCTTCAGTCAGACGCAGTCCAACCCCGTTCTTACCTTGTCCGGCCCATGCACATCCACACCCAGGGCACCATCGGATGCCATTCTGGAAGAGATAACAAACGGTCGTCGGGCTATTACTAGCTTGCGCTTAAGCGCAAGGAGATGGGCGTCTTCCAAGACGAAGTTTGGGACACGGGACACCTTGAATAAGACCCGAACGTAATCTGTATGCAATCTGCAGACCCTACTGGGGGACAAGTCCGCAGGAGGCGTATCAACATGCAAGACGTTATCAACAGCAAGCCGGTTTGGGGGTCCAAGTACAGCCTGTCACGCTGACTAGTTGGACAAGGCTGTATACTCTTCTGCGTGAAGGCATAATGACTTCACCAGGAGAGCAGCAAGAATGAAGTCGCCACTGCGACCCAGTTGTACGACAGCACCACAGAACCAGCCTTAGAAGATCCGGTCGCTTCGCTCCGTCGCATCTAAGCCAACAAAACGTTATCAACAGCAAGCCGCTTTGGGGGTCCTGGCTCAAAGTGAGGCCCACCCTGGAGTTAGTTGTTAAGCTTTCATGTTACTTCCTCATACAAACTGCTTCTCTAGTACTGTGATGTTTTATTGGTTATATTCATGCAAACTGAGCTGAAGTTGCAAGGCGCGAAGATGCTGGCCGCATCATGCCGCACCGCATTCCCAAGCCAGTATGCACAACTCTGAGAAAGTTTGCAGTCTTTATTGTTTTGTTGTGGCACAACTCCACGTAACTCTGCACATTATAGTGCATAGGAGCAATTCTTGCGCAGAAGTCCAAGTCGACTCAAAAGCATTCCAAT
>NW_003307653.1:78595-80109 GCF_000143455.1 Volvox carteri f. nagariensis | reverse complement strand
CTGGTCGACAGGACGGGGATTGCAGGCTTTCGCAAGTTTAGGATGAGGTCGCTGCCATAGGATTGGGAACACAGTTGGAGGATTAGAATTGGGTGTTCTGCTGTAAAATGAGGCTGCAGGTGCAGAACTTGGAATACTGACAGGACTGCAAAACAGGCCAAGGATGGATGGTTTAGTTCTCCATAGTTGCTTACATGGAAACTCAAACAAACACAAGGAGGTTCTGCTTGCAAGTCGCGTCCCATAGCAAACCAAACTCAAACACAAGGAAGTTCTGCTTGCAAGTTGCGTCCCATAGCAAACCAAACTCAAACACAAGGAAGTTCTGCTTGCAAGTCGCGTCCCATAGCAAACCAAACACAAACACAAGGAAGTCCTGCTTGCAAGTCGCGTCCCATTGCTAACCAAACTCAAACACAAGGAAGTTCTGATTACAAGTCGCGTCCCATAGCTAACCAAACTCAAACACAAGGAAGTCCTGCTTGCAAGTCGCTTCCCATAGCTAACCAAACTCAAACACAAGGAAGTCCTGCTTATAAGTCGCGTCCCATAGCTAACCAAACTCAAACACAAGGAAGTCCTGCTTGCAAGTCGCGTCCCATAGCAAACCAAACTCAAACACAAGGAAGTTCTGCTTATAAGTCGCGTCCCATAGCTAACCAAACTCAAACACAAGGAAGTCCTGCTCCGGCATCGGCCGACTGCCCGATGGGGTCCATCCCAAGCGTTTCCACGATGACTTCGGCCATGTCCCTGGCGAAGCCCAACCCCGTCAATTTTGCCAGCTTTTGACGCTTCTGCAGAAGGTTAACACCATTAGGAATAGAACAGGCATGGAACGCGACTTGGTGTAAATGTGAGAAACGTGCACCATTGGTGCCAGTTCTTCAGTCAGACGCAGTCCAACCCCGTTCTTACCTTGTCCGGCCCATGCACATCCACACCCAGGGCACCATCGGATGCCATTCTGGAAGAGATAACAAACGGTCGTCGGGCTATTACTAGCTTGCGCTTAAGCGCAAGGAGATGGGCGTCTTCCAAGACGAAGTTTGGGACACGGGACACCTTGAATAAGACCCGAACGTAATCTGTATGCAATCTGCAGACCCTACTGGGGGACAAGTCCGCAGGAGGCGTATCAACATGCAAGACGTTATCAACAGCAAGCCGGTTTGGGGGTCCAAGTACAGCCTGTCACGCTGACTAGTTGGACAAGGCTGTATACTCTTCTGCGTGAAGGCATAATGACTTCACCAGGAGAGCAGCAAGAATGAAGTCGCCACTGCGACCCAGTTGTACGACAGCACCACAGAACCAGCCTTAGAAGATCCGGTCGCTTCGCTCCGTCGCATCTAAGCCAACAAAACGTTATCAACAGCAAGCCGCTTTGGGGGTCCTGGCTCAAAGTGAGGCCCACCCTGGAGTTAGTTGTTAAGCTTTCATGTTACTTCCTCATACAAACTGCTTCTCTAGTACTGTGATGTTTTATTGGTTATATTCATGCAAACTGAGCT
>NW_003307653.1:53413-78545 GCF_000143455.1 Volvox carteri f. nagariensis | reverse complement strand
CGCTATGAACCTGAACCAATGGTGCACGTTCCCAGCCATGGACATTTTGACAGAACACCCTTGTACGTTCTGCCATTCTAACCACAGCATTATAATTTGTTGCTGTGGCCGTCCTTCGAACATAACAGTCCTTCCCCCCTTAGGACGCGCGATTTGCAATAGCAGCCAGTGTGCAATTAGATATGTAGACCTCTGTGATGCGAGTTCTTCCTCAGTCGAGATCCGCTTCAACGAGCGTTTGTCGCTTCAGTCTGCTTCGGAACGAACACAGCCGGGCGGAATTTGACGCTAGAGGAAATAAGCCATAGAGCAAGAGAAAAATATCTCGCGGAAATAGAAAATAACCCTGGTCATTCCCCTGATTTACGCCTAAAGAGAAAGCCGATATTACAGCACCTGTGTAAACGTAAGGAGTAGGTTTGTAGCTGGCAAGGGATGGGGATGGGACCCTGGCTGACAGCTTTCGGATCTGAACACAGCTGCAGGATGGGGATGGCCCTGGTCGAAGGGATTGGGAAGGGACCCTGGCTGGCAGGATGAGGATTGGGGGAACACAGCTGCAGGATGGGATTGGAAACCCTGGCCATAGGATTGGGGATGGGACCCAGGCTGGCAGGATGGGAAACCTGTCTCAAGGGATGGGATTAGCACCGGGCCCCTAAGATGTGAGATGGGAGTCGGTCACCCCAGCCAGGATGGGGGGATGGCTGACCACTACCACCCCCCGGGATTGGGGGATTAGACCGTTTTTGCAACCCTCTGCAACGACATCCAACCGAGTACACTCTCGGCAAATACACAAAACACCTTGGTTTTCTTTCGTTTCATTCAGAAAACCTATAGTTAATATGTACATAATACGCAACAATAATAGTTCTCTACCTGTCCGGTTTGCATGTATGCATGGGTAGCTAGATGCGGCGTACAATCGGTGTTGTCAGCAACAACTTATGATGGTTTGCTTGGCGCGCTGAGGAGCTGAGGTTTATTTCGTAGCTTCGTGACGCTTCTTCTTGGTATCTCCATTAACCCCCCGCATGCATCCTAAACCTCTTCCTACAGCAGCCACGTTGAAGATTGTGATATGTAGTGGTGATCAGCTATAAGGCTGTGCTTTGGCTCTATTAAATGTATACATTGATATTAGCGTCGCTCTTGCTTCGCTAGGGCGTCTGTTTATTATTTCACTTTGGTCGCTACTTGTAAATATCATACATGATGGCCCCTCCCCCGGTGTGAGCTTGTCAATCGCCACCCATGCACCGGTCGTCATGCTGATGCCACAAGCACTAAGTTCAGGGGTAAGGATAAATATGGTGACTGTTTTAATGGGAGTGGGACGTACTTGGGCAGAAGCCTGACACATATGAGAAACTATCCAAGGCAGTTTTGGAGCTACGGATGGGTCCCCGTGCACGTGAAAGTCATGGAAAGGGGACCCCAAAACGAACGGCGCAAGGCCTCACACGGGGAACGTAAGCCCTCCCCGTCAAAATCGCAGCAATTTGCAATTTTGTTTGGTAATGTTTCAGCAGCTCCAAAATGTTCTGATGCGGTAAAAGCTGCAAGCTTATCAGGTGTAATGATGAACGACGGTGCAAACCTTGCTGCTTTACCAACACTGGCGACACGTGAGACCTGTAAGACAACCCTGCACCCTTGGAAAATCCCCCAAACCTTTCATTTCCACAGCACAGCAGGGGATCGTGAGGAAACACAACGCTGCTGTGGACAATGTGTAGACGGTATGTTCCTCCCGCAAACCCTGCGTTGTGAGGCCATGGAAGATAGCTACCCCAAACCAAACGGACGCGTCGATTGACAGCCCGGCAGTATATACTGCCTACATATATGTAGGGCAGCGGGAAGTTCCAACCCCGGATACGAGCCCTGGAGGAGAGGTAATTGGATCATGGGATTCTGACATCCACCAATCGGTGCATATTCTGTAGACGTGATACAACCATTTGGGTTTGTTGTTACGCCATATGACGTGCTAACAGACATAAGAAATGCGGATGGATCACTTTGTCGTTTGGCTGTGGGTAAATGATGATTATACAATAGAAGCTTTCCTCAAAGCTCCGGCTTGACTCGGCTGGCTCACTCCAGCTTCGTTAACTTGATGAGCGCGATCGCGGTAGGCGAGGACGGGCTGGGAACGGATCCCTGTCGAGCCTAGAGGTATAAGCACTAAGGGCGGGCCTTATGGAATGCTGTGTATATACTCTCTGTCAATCCTGCTCTGATGCGCGTCTCGAGGTAGGGTAGGATCACAGTCTTCTTACATAAAACAGGCCTATCAACCCTCCTGTGAATATATTATCCGTAATAATTGATGGTCTGTACGCTCACGAAGAGTTGCTTCGAGAGCCAAACGACAAATGTTTGGCCTCTTCGCACGGCGAAGTACCGACTGATCCGCGCCGGGCCTTATCACACGAGGCCCTATCCTGGATACGTAACGCTCATCCGACTAACGACAGATGAACGACAACCTAACATCCTCAAACCACAACGGAAAGCGCCTTATACGCTAGTCAGGCAACACCCAAAGTCTCAACTAAATCAGTACGCGGTTCGCCTAACTACCTTCGGTTGGCTTAACCACCTGCGGATAGCGACTAACTCGGTCGTGGCACGTAATGTGTGCGCTCCAGATGTTTTGGCGTGACATTGTTCAGCTGTGTTGTTGCGCTCAAGAATGAGCTGGAAAGGTGTGCAGTAAACCCTGACGCACATGTCCGATTTCCTATTAATGCATGGTAGTACCTGGACACCGAAAAGAGCGTGCTGGCAAAATACTTTAGCGCATAAGTATCGTTTTTTGCGTACACTGTGTTGTACGGCAGCTACTTCACTCCCTCTTTGAAGGGATCCGTCCCAGGATTGCCACATAACCTTCCGCAACCATTGGCAGTGGGTGATCCGATTCATCCACATCACGCCGCTGGAGTTTACCTAAGCCCGACTGAGAATCTTTTCCAGGCACAAAATCAGGCTCTACTGAGTTATTACTTCTTCGGTCGCTAAGCGTGCTAAAGACCGTCCCTTTCATTGCATCTGCATTGCAACCTGCCGAGGGTGTTGACTGACAGCTTTAGGTCTTTTATGTCTTGACGATCTCACTGGCCGACAAAAAGTATTCTCTAAATGCTGTTGCACAGCATAGGTTGCTCTATGTGTGTGCCGTACTGTACCAGCATATGCATGTGTACTGTTCGTTTGAGTAATGCATGCACACGCATGCACTCGCCATAGGTTCACTACAAAAGCGTGACAAACTTAAATGCGTCCCTCACATACATCATGTGCGCACGTCTATTCACGTAGCATTCAATAAAGCCGCAACGGCTCTTCCTCCAATAGTTGCATCTCGCTACCAGACGATCATCAAGCTGCTCGGGGAATGGCAACGCACGGCAAACCCACGTCCAAGCTCCCAGGTGCTATGGCCTCCTTTACCATGTCTTCTCTGCGACGCACATAGCTCGTCACGCAATAACCTATTCATCGCCGTGTGTAATCTGCCTGCTGCGATGACAATCCATGTTTACACACACTCAAGCTCCTGCCCAAACAATGCAGCGCTTATATCAGGCTCGGGTCCACGAAATTCGGTTGGGGCTCACCGGCCGTCATGATGGGCTTGCAGCACGAGCTTTACTGTTACGCGGGTTGGCGGTGAGGACAGCAGGCAGAACCGAACAGGCATGTTTTTTTTGGCAGGCAGGAGGCACCCCAGTGAGAAAACCGGCAACATGGCAATACCGTTATGGTTAGTCTGATCTGGTGTTTATGTATTTAAAATGAGTATTCATTAGTATTAATTAGTTGCGAGAGCAGAGGGTGGGAAGACAGGCGGTAATTGATAGCACAAAGCTGGGTGTGGTGCAGATGCGTATTGAAAGGAATGCAGGCACCGTGGCAACATGGATAGGGTGCGAACCCCCACATGCTGGCCATCCTATATGGCCACACCGGCTCGCAGACGATTGATGGCAAAACTTGTCCAGTTAGTGATAGAAACATTATGCAGGATGCCAGATGGTTCCTACAGCTTCCCTACCTAATCCTGATGATCCGGCCAGTGTACGCCGTGCCACGGTTCAGCACAATTGGGCCTTTTTTCTTTACAGCCAATACACTTCGGCTAAAGCCTCTGAATCTCGGACATCTCACCGCGCGTCACAATGGACTGTGTGGCCTTAAAGGCTAATAAAAGGAAAGCTCAAACCAGCCACCACAATACCCTCCGGAAGGTACGCAAGCGGACAGCTGTGGCACCTGCAAACACCAAACCATGTGTAGTCCTAAGTTCCTCAGTGACAAGGCGTAGGGAGATGGAGAGTAGGGCTGTGGGGGACGTATGGCATGTAGAGAAGGCAGAACGGGAGACGCATGGGGCGTAAAGGATGGGGGAGTTCTGGGACTGCAGCTGTCAAGATCAGGGGGCCAATCCAGCATAGCTCATCGAGTCATCCCCCATGCATCCTGTTGTCGCACACGCGTACCGAGAACTTTCCGATGAAAGCCTTTGGTTTGGATAAGTGTGTGGAGCTCATCATACTTGAGCTTGTCGACGAACATCCGCTCAACCTGTGTCAAAGCAGAACCTTCAGCATCTACGCAATCCGCACCTGCTGTGCGCATGCCGGCGTGCCTTACCTCAACATTATTTGAATCGTAGAGTACCAGCTCTGGAATCCTGCCCGGAATGCTGCAATAGCAAACGATTATTTCCTGAGAGCTCCGAAGGCTTGTGCTCCAGGTCTAACAACCCTGTCACTTACAAGTTTACGGCGACGTTTTCGTAGGCACCTTGCTCGATATCGCCTTTCAGAAACCTCTTAACCTGCAGCTCATCACGTTATGGTCGGCAATCCTAGCTATTATGGCAAGACAACAGCGGCATTTATTACTCCGCACGAGGCTGACCTCGGGCAGGTGGTTCAATCGTCAGCCAGGGCAACTGATAAACTCTGCTTTTGCAACCCTGCCTGCCTGTCCTTGCGCTAAAGGTGTGAGCTTACTGCACAACAGCGCAAGCAACATGAACGATAAAACGCTGCGCATGCTTTACGCTATGGGAACGGCCTTGGTCGTACTTGTCAAGTGCAATAATGATGTTATGACCTCAGATATATGGGCAATGGGGCTTAATATCATAATCGGTACATTCCGTACATGACGGGCGCTTGAGCACTTCCTTTCATCCACAGCAACGTTTAGCTACAAATTGAATATCTTTCTGGGGCCTGTTTTTCTATTTTGTATGGGGTAGCGTCCGCAAAACGCAAAAAGTAGGTGTGCGTCCGAATACAATACGCATCAGTTGCAACTCGGTTTTCCTGCATAAACAGCTGTGTCCAAAGGAAGCTCTCGCCTAATAAGGAATATTGTCAGGATGGCATAAGAGCAAAGCATTAGAAGGATACGTCATGCTGCAGTAACAGGACAACGGGGGTAGTGATACCACAGCAGGAGAATCAACGGCCGCTCGCTGTCCCGCCGCGGCTAGCATATCGCCGAAAGAGCGAGCATCATTCCTAAAGGGCCAGTGCCACCATTACAAGTTCACTGTTTTGCAAGTTTCATTCGACAAGATAGCCGTCGCGCATCCGCGCAGCCGGCCGGGCATCCTTGGTGTGAAGTGTCGCGAGGCGGAAGCTCGGAACTTACCTGGCTGGACGTGTCTGGAGACTGTTGGGCTCATTCAATTTAGGTGCAGATCCCCTCTACCTCACAGCCACCTTACATTGCCAAGGACACCCTGGTGGGCCTGGCTGTTCTATGAGGTTTAGACCTCAGGTTGGCCTGGCTGTTCTATCAAGTCTAAACCCTAGCGGGCACGAGAGTCACCGGGTACTCAGCTTGCTAACTGCTTCCTTCTGTAGGACTGGAAATTTACATATACTTGAGAAGAGGCCACACGCATGCCGGTACACTGGGTTGTATAGCTCACTGCGGCATTCAGCCCAACCCGGAAGCCTACCAGCCCTATTGAGTTGCTCACGGATTAGCAAGATGCAAGAGCAGGAACAGCCCAGCACGAAAATGGGCAAGGAACATGATACCCTTTCGCGCAAAGAGGACAACATGGGAAAGCTGACGGGCCTTGATCGGAATGACACCAAAGGATCCCGTGTATGACAGACAGGTCGTGTAAAGCAGAGGCAAGAGCCGATACCTCCACCCTAGCGCCACGCAGTGCCGACACCTTGCAACATTTCGTATACACGGGAAACCCTGAGAATCAAATGGACGATTTGGGCAAGTGCCCATTTACCCAAACGCCAGGTCGTGCAAGGTTGCGCCGCTACACAAGTCCGTACTTAGGTAGATAGGCAGGTGAGGCAATGTCGGATGTAGCGGCATCGCTGATCCATTCGGGTCCATTGCACGGTGCCTCATTCATTGAACCCACGCGGTTTCAAACATAAACATAGAAATAAGATTTGAGTCACACATGTTCAAGGAAGATCCCACATCAAGTCGAGATGGCAAAAAAGTGTAGCCTTGTCGGATTTTGCATGATTTCGGACAGCCTTCGGCTGACCCTTGGGCCCCCGGCTCGTATGGTCCCGTTGCACCTTTGGAGGGTAACTTACGCTACATAAGGTGTAACACACACACACACACACACAACACAAAGATGAAAGTTTCTGTGCATCACATGAGAGTTTCAAGTGCCTTGGCACAGGACCAGCCCTTCCATTTCCAGCTAGTGAAAATCAATGAGGCCGAAGGCAGAGATGTCAAGAATGTCATGAAGTCATTGGAACAGGAACATCACACCTCCGAAGGACAGTCTAAGGAGTTCAGTCAATACGCAGACGCACCTCATGAGCCACATAGGCTCCGGCGAGTGCCGCCACCCCAAATCGAGTAGAGTTCAAGTTTTCGCGCACATGCACGCTCGCTCGTACGTACTCGAGGTCACTCAAGACGAGACTGCTAATAGTCAACAGAGCAGATTCGTTGCAACGTCACAGCTGCGGGCAAGTTACTATCATGCTAGTGCAGTGCTGAGCTCGTTCCGAGCGGTGACGCTATACCAGGGCCCATGCAGGTTGATGCATTGCAAGGTCCTACGGGTCCGTCCTGGGTCGGCAAGGCCGCTGTGCTCTGCCTTCCACGCCCACACAAAGCCCTCACTCATGTGCTGACAAGTTTCAGTCCTTCTTGCAGCGCCTTCGTGTAGTCGTTGACGGCCTGCCAGTGCAAAAAAACTTGTTTACGTGAGACCCATGGCCAAATGTGTCATCTTGATGGGTCGCGTAACCACGAGATCCTAAACACTGAAATACCCTTGCTGACAGGAAGCATGCTTCGTCTATCTCCAAGCGAAACTCAACCACCCCGAACACGTTTGGTAAGGGCCATATTCCCTGTGCCATAAACTGGGTTCAGGACCACAACAACCTAATTTATGCACGTATACCCGCAGTAGTGGCGTAAATGCATGCACCCCCGCTCACATAACAACAGAAGTTGCTTCGCCCAGCGCCGGGGTTTTGGGGCGTAGCTACCTAAGCCGCAAATTTTACAGCCTGGGATGGCAATGCGGTCAGTAACAAGAATCCTTACAGATGTCACTGCGTCAATAACAACCATCTTATCGCTTTATAACGTTTCATTCATTAATTGTGCCCGCCCTTCCGGACCCCGACCTCACCTGAACAATTTCGTCGTCTTCAGCAATGCGCTCCTCCCGCTCCAGCGCGAGCGCCGCTTTAAGCCCGGCGATCTCGTCGAGCACTGCACCCTGCCGTGCACATTCACGCAAAGAAAGTACGACCTACAAATGAGAATGAGGCATGTGCCTGTGCCGACTCTATACTACAAAACCAAAACAATCATCTCAACTTTACAAGGCAAATGCTCGACCTTTCATTATCGCGTCCGCTAGTGCGCACATCTCTTCCTTTGCGGCCATCGTCCTTATATTCTTCTTGTGACTGAAGTTGCCAAACACATACAGCCGCAATTCGGCGGTGCCAAAGCCCACCCCGGAACATGCGCACATCACCAATACACATGCACAAGGACGCGCACCTTGAACTGATCGTCGGTGAGGTTGCGGTTGCCGATTGCATCGTGCACCTCGGAGCGCAGAGCAGAGAGCTCCGTCTCCCTGTGCGTGCATGCGTATGTGCATTTTAGGTGTGCAGGAAGGAGCGCCTCGCCGGCGAGAGGAAACAGAGGAAACTGGAGGGAGAGGACGACGACATCGTACGAATTCGTTCACAAAAACTATCTGCAGCAGACCTCACGACTGCATGTTCACAGGTTCACCATGAAATAAACCATAGCCGCAAGGAGAACCAAGGCCTCAGGGACATGTAGCCATCTTCCATGACTGCAAGCCTCTCGCTATTCCGGCTGCCACATGACACGTGTCCAAGGCCAATCATGCGCCTCTAAAACTTATGAATGCGACATGAAGTGTGCAGACAAGGACTATGAATTAGAGTCCCCCATGGGCGAAGCATTTGGGTGTACCGGGTTCGTATCTCTAAATGTCCCCGGACCTGTTTCGGGTGTCACACGCGGACAAGATGTCCTTGTGCTGCATTTGGATTCGACCATTGCGGCGAAACTTGCGGGAGCCCCACAGGTGATCGGCCCCTAGGATCCAGACTACATAGTACTTGTTTGTCTAGTTTACTTTGACAAACCAGGTTTGAGGCGACCCAGAGAGATCATACATGGACAACCCATTTCGTGGATGGATGCTCACAGGCACCTCTTCTTGCACCGTCAACCTATCGCTGCTCACCCATCCTCAGACCTCCCGTTCCACAGCGTCTTCCCTCCATACGGTTTCCATAGGTTTCCATCATTTAAGAACAAACCTGGGGCCAACTTGAAATCAACGTGGGTTGGTAAACAGCCCGACTATCGAACGTACCGAGTCGTCTTCTCAATGTCGAGCCGTTGTGACAGCAGCATCAGGTCCTCGCCGACCCGCTTCATAGCCACGGTCTGCTCCTGCACCCGGCCGTTGCGCTCTGCACACAGGGGTACGAACAAATGCCAGGGCACGGCCAAGGTGCATGCTTGCATTTGACAAAGGCGACGCCAACAACAAGTATAGCATGTTTGATATTGGCAAACACAACTAGCCCTATACTTTCATGACATACCTCCAAATCGTACGCCGCCTGTTCTGACTTCAGGGCTGGGCATGGAGCTGCCAAGGGCTCTTCAGTAAAAGAGTTATCGCACTAACATGGCGGCAACTGCTACAATTAATTGCGTAGTAATGCAATGCAATTCGTCTCCACAACAGCCCTACAATCATTTGAATTTGGGTTCGTGCTGACTGACTAGCCCGTCCATACCCAGGTCCAAGGGCAAAATAACAGAATTGAGGACTTGCCGAGCAACCCATGTTCAACTAAACCCCAACCCAGGTACCGGATCGCTTTTTCTGCGGTCTGGCTTGCACAGGAACCGCGCCACTCGTCCAGGTATCAACAGTCTTGGGTGTCGCTTGCCATGAAGATCCTTTCGGTGCAATGCATAATGATGGGTGCCCTGAAAACTCATAAGTCCCTGCGTACCTTCGTCGATCGCCGCCACGCACTCGTTAACCTTCCCGACCAGGTTGGTCGCCAGGTGCTCAATGTCACTGCGCCGTGAATCGCGCTCCTCCCTACACAGCAACAATAACCGCAGCCAGCAAACAACGGCGGCATATGACAGCCCTTCACAAACCAGGAGGTTTGTGTGGAAACTAACCTCTAAACTAAGCTCTGGAAAGGTTAAACAGTCCTATGCAGAAGCTGGTTGTCTATCAGCCAGCAGCTTGCTGGGGTGGATAGGGCATATGCCATCATATCCGCGTCTCATTGCCACCTTAGTGAATCATCCACTACCACTCCCACCTGCCCACAGCCACACAAAAAGGCTGGAGGTTTATGCCCGAACACCCATAAATTTGAAACGCACCGGACGAGAGAGTGCAAGTCTGAAATGCGCTGATTGAGATTCTCAACGGCTGACTTCAGTGCTAGCTGCAAATCCTGGAACTGCTGCACCTGCCGCTCCTGGAGCGTCTTAATCTCTGCCTCGAAGTGCGACTGCAGCTGCTTGTCTGACTCAGCTCGCCGCTTCACCTCCGCCTGCGAGAAGACAACACTGTCAGCGGGAGGGGCTGCGCAACCACTGTCGTACACGCCAGGCCAACTAACCTCGACGCTTTTCTCGATTCGTTGTAGGGACTCCTGAAGGAGGCTAAAGCGAGTTGACTCCTGCATCCGCTTGTTCTGCAACCGGGAAAACAGGTTGAGCTAAATCAATGAAGTGCGGCAGAGCACTTTCCCATGTATCCAGCTGCAAACCTGTTTCTCCTGTTCAAGGTCACTCCACAGGCCTGCAAACCTCTCCGTGACATGTTCGAGCTTGGCACTTGGGCCTGAAGGAAAACGATCGACAGTCAGAGACTCCCTCAATGCCAGAGGCAGCATCCGCTGTAAAGCCAGTAGAAACATAAGGACAAGCGCACCCGTCGTGCCTGGCCTTGAGGGCGAGTATTCCCGGCGCCGGGGAGAGAGCGATGTTGACAGAGGAGTTTCAAAGGGCCGAAGAGTCGCTGCAAACAAGCAGCCAATATTAATCTGAGTTCCTTGACATGTCGTGTTAAACATGTGGGTCATCCAGGCTTACAGATGTTCATGGCTACTCCTCTCCGAAAAGTCCACGATTTGCAACCTATACGTAGACTATACGGAGCTTTGCAGCCAGACTCCAACGAATAGCTTAGACACTTATATGTGTTCACAAGAATATATGTATACAAGTCAGCGGCGACATCTATTAACCTGGTTACATCCCTTCTTGTGCCGTAACAGGCACGAACGTCTAACGAACCGTAGGCTTCAATCGCCCAAGGAAACCCATATTATGTATTTCACATACTCCATAATGTTACATGATCTTCCTGGCAGGCATGTTTACACGTTTGGCCCATGAAAAGTTTGAATGGCAACTTGCGCCGAGCGGTGAAGCAGCCTGTTCGTCCCCCACTTAACATAGAATCTTTCCAGTCATTTACGAAGTATGACTTCACCAGCTGGGCCCTCCGATATCGTGCCCTATGAGGCGAGCACAGACTTTCCCAGAATTTCTTGGCAAATGCAGTCCTGCCAGATAGAACAATAATAAGAGATTTATATTACCTGATGGAGTCTAATAACGCCAGGTCTCCTGCACATCAAAAGGCTTGCCGTTTGTGCTCTTCGAAGTTCGCGTGCACAAGAACTATGTAACGCATATCATCACCTTAATAGGACAGCCATATTCCTACCACGCAATAGCCCTGCTGGGCCTAGGACTGAAGTGCGTGCGGTCAAGGGATATGGAGCTGCCAAAGCCCTTAACGTTCTCCTTGAACCTATCCGAAAACTCGGCACGCACCATCACAATACCGTGCCCTAAGCACTTATGGAATATGCTTATGCCTCTTGTGTCTTCTGTTTCTGAATATGATACGACCAGTGTCTACCTTAGACTTGGGTCGGCTGACCCCTGGGGATGCGATAGTCGTAGAATTGTGTCACGTGTTGCGACGTGCGCTTATGCAAGCACTCCTTTGACTTCGAGTTTTGTAACGGTAGTCAAGCCAGGGATCTAGGTCAAGTTTTGCTTGCCATCTCGATTGAGGCAGTTGGTCAGGTCGTGGTTCGGTACAGGCCGTAACTGTAAATATTCAAACGAGTCACATTACAGGGTACACTTCTTAATGGATTTATTTTGCAAGCGATGGTTTATGCTGGTCAACATACTAGATAGCGATATGCGCGCGTAGTTTGCCACATCTCGATGGACGTGTACGCACTGTTTCATTAACTGCTTCGCTGCCTGCCCTGAAACATGCGAGTCCGTGACATGTACTCTAGCGGTGGCTTTGCAGCGGCGGCAGGATTGCTGTTGTGGTTAGCCACTTGCAGCACGAATGCCGCCACGACAGCTACGCCCAGGTCTCCGATATTTCCAGATGTCTTCTCGCTCAAGTACACGTTCTCAATGCCTCACTTCTACCTCACCCAGCCAAAGGGCCTCAGGTATCGTGGTGCGTCATTCGTAAAGTCATTGCCAATCCTCAATCCCGTAAAGTCATTGTCATTCCTCCATCCCGCTACAAACCTTGCCCGGTTCGCCCTTAACTCCGGTTTGCGTCCGTGCCATCACCGTACCGTTGTTTTACACGCAAATGCACACAAACCCCAAGTCTTTCTCTGCACGCATCCCTGAGGATTCCTGCACCGTGCGACACCGACATTTGTTCGTCCGCACAGCACCCGGAACTGCACGCCTGTGCCATCTTCTCCACCACTGCAGCTTTAGCCGCTCCGGACGCGATTGGTGTTGTGGTGCTGCAATTAAATTGGTGCTGTGCTTGCGGTATTGTGGCGTGCTGTGTCTTGCAGTGGAAGCTGTGCTGTGCCACATGCGATGTAACCACCACTGTGCAAGCAACGTTACATGCCATGCAAGCACCCTCAGGGATCCACTTCCACCTCGTTGTATTTCTGGGCCGCTGGTAGCTTAATCAATCCTTGATGCCTTCGCCTCACAACCGCCTTCCGAAAGCTGTTTCGCGCCGCTGCCGCCGCTACCCTTCCCCATCGCCGCACAACCCGTCTGTGCACGGTCGCATATAGCTATCCAGTTTCAGTTTGGTACGACGGTCCTAAAAACCTGCGGCGCGTGGAGGCGTACGACGGAGAAGACTCATGCGTGTCTGTGGAGGTGGGACTGGGGCGACGTAATTTGTCGTCTGTACGGATCTGTTTGGGCTTTGGGGACGGTATTGGGGGTCAGTGAGGTATCGCTATTGCAGTTTTGCGGCCAGGGAATTTGCCCGTAGGGTAGACTACGGCTAACCGCTCTCGCGGGGAAGAGGGCGGCGTTGAGAAGGCCGAACGGCGCGAGCCCTCTCTTGTCCTCCGGGGCAGGGGAGGGGGCAGGGGAGGGTGCGCCCGGACGACGATGACGATGGCGACGGCCCACTTAAAGTGGGGAGTACGTGCGGCGCGGTGACGGGAGGGTCGCTGAGGTGATGGATGATTTCAACGAAATGCACATGAGGGGTATCAGGGATATGGATGGCAGGAAGAGGGGCCAGGTGTGGTAGATGGGGTAGCTGCAAGCAAACCCGCAATGAGACAACAGCCTCACTGAACTGGACAGACTGAGCTGGCGATGATATGTGGGAAGCCTACCGCAGTGGGGGAGAAGTGAGGGGGGGAGGGATAACTGGCGAGCGGCAAGGAGGTCACGCAATATATTTCCAGGAGGTCGAGAAAGAGCGGGAAATCCGTAACTGCAGCGCGTGTCGAAGCACGGCAGGGGCAATGGGGAGCGTGGGGAGGGGTAGCTGTAGGGGTGGGAAACGGGGGGGTATGGGAAGGGGTCGAGGGAGGGAGGGGGAGGCTGGTTAAGCAGGGCAGCGGCGGAGGGGTGGATGATGGAACGGGTGGGGTTGCGAGGATAAAATACGCGGGTGTCTAAATTCCAGGAACGACGTGCCCTTCCTCTTCAGGAATATGCGCTGGTAGCGGGGGGGGTCTGAAGGGTTCAGGCGAAGGAAACGGAATGTGGATTGCGAGACGACACGGAATGCTTACGGATCCAGTTTTGGATGTGCGCAGTGCGGCCAGCTGTTTCCTTGCCTGTCCTACCTACCTACCTACGTACCCATCTAGCTGTTCCACCTACCCCGTCTTTACCCTGTGTGTGTGTGTATGTTGGGGGTGTTGCGTGGGGGTAGGGCTCGTTCACATTCGGTCCCCCAATACCCCCCCCAATGTTTTTTCTCTACAGCCCTCTATTCCTGCTACTGCCGGCATTCCTGCGCAGGGAGTAGATTACACCATCATCCCGCGCATCAACACCTTGCAATGCGATGTGTACGGCGAAAAGGGCAGGAAGGTTCAGTCGGTGAGGTGGGGGAGGGGGGGTATGGGCGGCGGGGCGGAAGGGGGGCATTGGCGGATGTTCCCACATCTACCCAACCAATTACCACCACTCCTGTTGTTGTTGCTGCTGCTACCGAAACTGTAGCCGGTGTTGCTGCCGTGCATGTGGCTACTGCTTGCCGATGATGGCTACTGGTGCTCAAGCTGCTGCAAACATGGCTGCTGCTATCATTTACATATTTTATTATCTCTGTTATTGGTTTAAAAATAGAAATGTGCGTGTTTTGCTCTCCGAAAAACGTCGTGGGTCGCGGGAAGTTCCATGGTGGGGATCGAGCACGAATTGAAATCTTCATCCTTCTTATAATTTGTTTGTACGACATATACGACAGCCGCTTCCGGACTTGTCAAGGTGGGAGTACGGCGGCTCCGTGGAGTTTGATGGCCGGCAAGCGGACATTTGGCAGCGCCAGATCAAGGAGTACGACAAGGTGTCGCAGTACACTTTCTACGTCACACCGGATGCCGTACCGTTGCGACTCTACATGATGGGCATCAACTACCTTACCAATGCTCACTTTGACGAGTTAAGCTCCGTACGCCTTTTTCATATTTTCAGAGTGCGGTCGCACTGCAGTCGTACTTCCCATTGGAAGTCATGTAACTGTGCGGGGTCGTGTCATCGGCTGCTCTCCGGAGGACACAAACACACACACAAACACACACACACACACACACACACACCCAGATGTACGAGCAACGCAGATGATTCGCCCTTGCTTAGAAGATGCATTTACACACATCCACTTATACAAATTGTTACCCAATGCAGTTTTCCGTCGGTTGGTACGGCGTTAACTCCCGGTACGGAGTGGTAGCCCTAACTGGGCCTATCCCCCCCCCATCCCACATCCCAGACCCCCCCCCCCCCACACACACACCCAATACTCAACGCAACCTAAAGCAGGCGCTCACACACTCTCCCCTTTCACTCCCCGGCAATCTCAGGTACCTGTACGACTTCACACATTTCGCGCCCGGCTTGCCTAACAACGCTTCCAACCTCTTTGTCGTACCCACGATATGTAATGAGGTAACGGCCAAAAAGGGGCAACGGCAGCACCCTGCCGCCCTGCAGCTGGGGGCACTCCTGCCGGACATCCGGGCGTACGATCGTGAGTGTACGACCGTACGGCGACGTATTGGCATGTACGGCTGTCCTGGGAAAGGGGTCGTTTTACGTTTCTCAGTTGCCTTTGTAGTCGTGGTAATTGTTTTATTGCCAGGACGATGGAGGGGATTGTGGTTTGGCTATTGCCGCGTGTGCGTGACTGTGTGTATGGGGAACGAGGGTTAAGTTGGATGTGACTTAGCCTGACAAGCCGCATTACATACATACACACGCACACGTGGGGTCGGCTAATTCAGCTCGCTCCTCACCTCTGGCCTCGTTCTCCAGCTCGTTATCAACTTCGCAATTTCAGCCACCTCCACCACCCACCGTTGAACTTCTTGCTGCGGGGAAGCTGCTACCATATGTGTGTGTGTGCGTGTGCGTGTGTATGTGCGTGTGTATGTGTGACTGTAACCACCCGTCCCGTCCCTAATTTCTTCTTACGGCTCGTGTTATGAAACCACATCCACACACCCACACACCCGCGGGAAACCACCCATGTACACCCGCGCCGCGCCCTACCCTGGAGCGGTTCATGTTAGGACCCTCGTGCATGCTCCGTGGTCGGGGCCAGGAACAAGTGCTCGCTCGTAGCCTTCCCATCCCCGTCTCTACCGTCCACCCCCCAAAACCCGCACATGCACTCCCGCACTCCCCCAAGCTCCCCCCTTCTCTCGCCCACAATCTAGTAAGTTTCCCCCCGCGGCCCCCGAGGCCCACGTTTATCAACCCACCCACTCCACGTCCGATCTGCATCCGTGCCAGACAATCGTGCATACAACATCTGGTCACGTGCCCATGGCCGGGCACATGCTGACGCGGACGAGTACGACGCAAGGATGAAGAGGTTTCGGAGCGTCGTTGAGCGCGTGCAGGTAGATGCCGTCTGGCACTGTGTGGTCCGTGTCCCTTTGCGGCCCCTGCCCTTTGTTTTCCTCATCAGGATCAGGAACACGTGTTTTGCGGGTTGCTGGAGGATATACACAATGCTACGATGGCGTGTATGTTCATGTTACCTCGGTGCAAGTAACGGAAATGAAGGGATGGTGGCTCTGTGTGTGCGTGTGTGCGTGTGCATGCACAGGTGCCCGCCGCCCCCGCCGCCCACTGACTTCTCTTCTCCCCCATGTCACCCGCCCCTGGCCCCCTGCTTCTTGCTCCCCCGCGCGCTGCCCCTTCCTCTCCCGTCCCCGCGGACCCACCCTCACATTCCCCCCTTCTATGCTGGTGCACACACATACATATATACATACATACATACATACATACATATTCTGAAGTCGGATGGGGTGAATGGATTAGGGTGCCCCTCTCGCAGGGGAGAGCAGGGAACTGCCTCGGGAAAGGGGGCCGCTGGTGAAGCTATACCACCCTGTAACAACATCATACATACATACACACACGCACAGGCCCACAACGCCAATCCCAACCGGAGCTTCTCCATGCGTCTCAACCACTGGGCGGACTGGCACCATGATGAGTTCCTACAAGCTATGATGCCAAACAGGAGAAGGGAAACAGCAGCCAATGTACAGCAGTACGACCTGTCGTACAGGCAGGAGCGAGGGAAAGGAGTTCTGGGGCTTACCTCGGTGGAGGAGGGTTCAAGAGGAGGCGGGGGAGGTCGAGGCGAGGAGGAGGAGGAAGAGGTGCTGCTTTCAGAGGTACGTGGGCCAGCGGGTTAGGTTTCGGAGCCGGAATTATTTTATGATTCGTGATGTGCTTCGCTCGATTGGCTGCCCAAGTACGATTTGACGAACCCGGGAAACAGAAAGCGGGTTGTGAGCTCCTGGCTGGCGACATACATACTGACGGACGCTGATGCCTTTAACGAGGAAGTTTCCTATCCTTTTTGTTAATATATTTATTCCTTTGTCTTTCTCCTCCCCATCCACCTGAACCACTTCAACCACCTCAACCGCCTTAGCACTTCCACGTCATTCTCCGTATCCCCCCCTGGACCCCGCACCCCTAAAAGAAAGCCCCCTCTGACGCCCCCCCACCCCCTGCCTCCACCCCGGGTCCGCAGCGCCCTGGTCCGTACCGCCCCGTGGGCCGGCTTGGGGCCAGTCTTCCACGTCATCAATTGCCGTACTCTGTGGACTGGCGGGGTACGGGAGCTGACCCTGGTGTCAAGGACCAGGGAATGTGCGGCAGCTGCTACGTGGGTTTGCATCTGGTGTGATCCGGAAGGGGGAGGGGGAGGGGGAGATATGTAGAGGGGGTTTGGCCATATCGGTGTACTGGTGGACATTCGTTCGTACAGCAAATGACCGGACGCGGGTGGTGTGTGTTCGTGCGACGTCTTCCCCTTGTCGTCGTCCTCTGATAGTTAGTGGGCTGGGTATGGGCAGTTAACTTATTCTACGTTGAAATCACGCAGGGTGACGATTATCCCTCCTCCCCTTCCCCCTCCCCCTTCAGCAGCAGCTTCAATCGTGTGTGGTTCGTCTTTCCCCTCCCCCTTCCGGAGGGCAGGTATTTCCTGTGCCTGCATTTCCTCTCACCCCGTTATCCTCCCTATTCTCCGTGCCCTCCTCGCCATTGTGACTCCCCCCTTCTCTTAACCCGCCTCCTGCATCCTCAACACTCTGCCCTGCTCCCCTTCAGGCTTTCGCCGCCACGGGAGCTATGGATGGGGCCTGGTTCGTGGCCACCGGGCAGAGGAGGTCGTTCAGCGAACAGCAGGTGGGGGCACCAGCGGGGGTGTGGGTTTGTGCTACACACGGAGGCGGATGAATGAAGTCCCTGATGATGCGTGAGGCTCTTCTGTTTTGAAGGGGCCTAACCTCTGTATGTCTGTCTGTCTGTCCTGTCCTGGGCATTCACACACAATCCTTCATGCCCTTTGCAGCTGCATTGCAGCAACTCAGCCATTGGTGCCGGGAGCCCTGTCGCTGTGATAATATTACCCGCTTACGACATTGTCGTACCAACTGTTTCTGTTGCTCACTCAGATTGTGGATTGTGCCTGGGAGTACGGTCCCAACGGTTGCTTCGGCGGTTACTACCAGCCTGTGTTCAAGTGCGTGGGTGGGGGGAGATTTGGGGGTGTGGGGGAGAAACGAAGAGAAAGGGGAGAAGGGGGAGAAGGCGTGAGGGTGATGTGTTTTGTGTTTGACGCGGCTCCAGGGAGGGAGGGTCCTGCCGGGGTGGACTATTTGCGGTTAGGTTGTATGAGGTGCAACAGCGGCCCCCGGCAACTGCAGAAGACGTCGGCGGTGCCGGCATCGGCTGAGACTCTGGGAGGATGGGCGGGCGGCCCGTGTGGTTGGATGCCATCTGTGTTTTATGATGTTCGGAGCCGCGATCAGGCAGTTGCGGGGATATGGTGGTGCACGAATGACGCCATACAGAAGCAGCTCCGTAGGCGGCGGTACGTGTGCTGTGTGTGTGTGTGTGTGTGTGTGTGTGTGTGTGTGTGTGTATTCGCCGTGTGTGACACACCGGGGTTGCGGGTTTAGGGGGACGCAACGGCAGGTGGGGAGGGCGGATGGGGCTGCCACCACCCCCGGGCCCACGTCAGCAACCAGGCACCCAAACACACCACAGCGCCTGGAGGCACCCGCGGCACCCGCTGGGCTTCCCCCTGGGTGCCACTGAGCGGGTGTCCTTCGGGAGTCGGGAGTCGGGTCAGATACGTCTATGACAGAACCGTGCCGTACATGGCCGTACTTTCTTCTGTATCGTACTTGCAGCTACGTAGCTGAGAATGGCGGCATTGCGTTGGAGCAGGACTATTCGTACAGGAGCGAGGTCGGCTTCTGCAGGTAAGCAAAGGTAAAGCAAGTTGGGTTTTAGGTTTTTACCACCGGGGGCGGGGCCGGGGGAGGCGGAGGGGGCGGGGGTTTACTCAGAAAGGGCTTCTCCCCCCGCTAATAGCTATTGGATCAGAGGGCTGCATGCCACCTCTTCGGCCGGTCAGTCGCCATTGCTCGCTCAGACATCTTCGGCACTGGTGGTACCTTTCACGTTTTATACATATTGACGTCATGTAGCATACGCCTGCTCGTACTCCTCAACTCCCCGGCCTTGCCCGGCCCGCAGGTCTGCTAACCGCAGCATGGTGGGCCAGTTCTCCGGCTACTGGGCTGTGGAGAGTCGCAACGAGGAGGCGCTTATGGAGGCGGTGTGGAAGTACGGCCCCGTGGCTGTGTCGGTGGATGCGGGTACGTGTGTATGTATGTATGTATGTATGTATGTATGTATGTATGTATGTATGTATGTATGGTGTGTGAAACAGGGGGGTATATCTTCGCCCGTGGCAGCTACCCTGCGAAACCCTGCCTTCCCCGGTATTTCGGGGCACCCTCATCTAGTCACCCTAGTCAACTTCTCAGTGGATCGCTTAGGTTCCGCACCCACCACCAGCATCCAACGGAATCTGCCGGATCGACGGCGGCCCAACTCCATTCCTGGTCGGCTCGCAGGTTAACTATATCCTAGGTCACCAACGTCCATCAACTAGGGGCGCAATGCCTTCCACCATCGGAAGGACTTTTGACCCTAACGGGTATCGATCCCGGGATCTCCCGGGGGCAATGGTCGTGCGTCACCAATAGTGCCAAACCCTATATATGTATGTATGTATGTGTGGATGGATGGATGTGCGTGTAGGAAATTGGTTTACAGTCGCTTTAAGGGAAAGAGAGGTCGCCTACGGCGTTGTTATGGTGCACTTAGCACGAGCTAGCAACGAAATGAAAGAAGACGTCTGTGTACGGGATGTACGGATGAAGGTATTGAAAAATTAGAGCCCCTGAGCCACTCGCTGGCAGCCGCCTTCCCAGCATGCACCGGGTGTAAACCGCCATCTGACCGTCTAACCGCCAACCAATAATCCCTCGTCAATTTGAAACCCCCCAAACCACACCCCCTCAACCGCCCCAAACCGCACCTCCCGTACCCTCACTAATGCCGTCCATGATACTCCACCCGCAACGACAGCCACATCCACATCCCTAACTACTTCCACTTCCAACCACCTCACTTCCAACCGCAACTACCGTCTAACGCCTGCAGCGCCTGAGAGCTTCCGGTTTTATTCGGGAGGAGTGTACGACGAACCTACCTGCTCTCATAAGATGCGAGATCTGGATCACACCGTCACGTTGTACGGGTACGGCACTACTGCCGACGGCAAAGATTATTGGCTGGTGCGTGTTGGCGTTTGTGTGTTGGGGGGGGAGGAGCTGGGGGTGGGCCGTAATGCTGTGGTGCTGCAGGGATGCGGGGAGAGGGCGCCTTGGGAGTATGTATGTATGTCGTTACAGGGTGGTTAAGCTTCACCAGCGGCCCCCTTTCCCTTGGGGGCAGTTCCCTGCTCTCCCCTGCTAGAGGGGCACCCTAATCCATTCACCCCATCCGACTTCAGAGTGTACTCTTTGGGTTCGGCAACTCACCACCAGCATCCAACCAAATCTAGCGGATCAACGGCGCATCAACTTAGTTCCTGGTCAGCTCGCAAGTTGATATTATCACGTCCTACACCGTCCATATGATGGGGGGGGCCACCATGTGTGTATGTATGTATGTGATATGGCGGGAAATGAGTGTCCCTCGAAATCGACCCTGCGAACTTGAACTCAACGAACACATACATACATACATACATACATACATACATACATACATACATACATACATACATACCGATACTCCCCCGTGATAAACATATTCGTACAAACCCCGTCCCCCATCATGTGCCGCTACGGGCTTCATTTGAATCGGTTTCCCCTCGCCAATCTCCCCGCACCCACCGCCCCTCGCCAACCTCCAACCGCCAACCTCCAACCCTCTGTTGTCCCTTCAGGTCCGCAACAGCTGGGCCAAGTTCTACGGCGATGACGGCTACATTCGTATTCTGAGGGGATCCAGAGATTGCGGTATTGCCACAGATCCTGCCGTACCGGTGGTCCCGGAGCACCTGGTGAACTGGGAGGCGAGGGAGGCGGCACGTCGGGCGGCGGCAAAATGGAAGCCGGAGCCCCAACGGCAGCCCCAGCAACGACAACAGTAGCAGCAGTAGGAATAGCAACACGAGTTATTGAAGGGCGAGAGGGGGAGGAAGGGGAGGAAGGACAGGATTAGCAACACCAGCAAAATGTGGAAGATGGATTCAGTAGATGTGGCAAAACGGTGTGATGATGATGGTACAAGGAGCCCCTCTCCCTCTCCCTCCCATACGCCCCTCAGCGAGATGTGAATGGCCCTCATTGTTGATGGCTAGAGGTGTTGCCGGGGAGTGGGCCAAGGGGGGGAGGAAGAGCGCGAGAGGTGTGGGTGCAACTTGACTTGTTGCTGCTGATGTCGCTTCCCTTACTGTTCATGGTGCTGGTGCAATGCTGTTCTCTCATGTATCTCTGTATGTCCCGCCGTCAAGCAGTCCCTGGAGGAGAGGTGGCGAATGGGGGGAAGAGCAGGGGAGGTTGCGGGCATAGCGTCAGTAGCACCTGCGTGTGGTGGCGGTTGGAGAGGAGGGTATGTAGACCTTTCGTAGGGTGGTGGTGCGATGCGCGGATGGGGACGCAGGGCTGGAAAGGCGAGAGAGAGCGCCCGTCAAGAGCGCCCGTCAAAAGTTGGCATATAAAGTATTAAGGATTTTGATGGTGAAAGTAGTTCACCATCCTAATAACCGCTCCTCAAGCCCGCTTAGGCAATGGCGAGCAGTGTAGCATTTTTGAGCGATATGTCGCTCACTAGCGACAAGTCGGGTGTCGGCTTCCTCGAAGCCGGAAAAAGGGCGGGCCCCCCCTACAGGTAGCTAGCGCGGCACGTGTGACAATTGATGGGTCGTGTCAACGCGGTGGGAGATGTGCTGTGTTGCAGCAGTGCTGATGGTGTGGGAGCTAAGCTTGCACCGGCGGAATCGTCAGCACTGCCTGCGGGCTCCACGCGAATCGCATCCATCCCGGGTGCATGCCGCATGGACAGTGCGGCAGACCGCAAGTCGGAATGCCCGTGCGGGCAAATTGGTAGCGAAAGCTGGGTGAAGTTCGGTGCTGTCTGTGATGTTTATTCTTGAAGCGCCAGCGGCCTCAGCAATCCGCCCCACAGCTGCGAGCTTCATCGCGGCACACCGCAAGTCTCCGGAGGCCCCGAGCATTGGCTAAAGTAAATGTACAAACGAGCAGCTTGCGTATTTCATAGAGAAATGTAAGCAAATTTGTCGGCCTGCTGGTGGCAAGTCGGAATGCCCGTGCGGGCAAATTGTAACACAAGCTGGGTGTTCAAGTTTTCATACGCTGTCATCTCAGAATTCAAATATGAAATACACGGGACCTTTTGAGATGAAATTTATCCCGAGAGGCGTTGATGTGTCCATGAGCTCGGTCAATGGAGGCAGCCAAAGTTGTTTGTGCTCATACGATCTTTGCTGGCTACAGGCGAGATACCTTGCAAGAGAGAATGCTATATAGTACCGATAACGCGTTTCAGCCGGGTGAAAAATTATGTTTGGTCCGTTACACACTCAGGGCCTGGGAATTCGAGTTATCATACGCCGTCATCTAAGAATTCAAATATGAGATACACGGTACCTTTTGAGATTAAGTTAAGCCCGAGAGTCATTGATGTGACTTTGGCCTCGGTCAATTGAGGCAGCCAAAGTTGTTTGTGCTCATTTGTGCTCATACCATTTTTGTTGGCTACAGGCGAGATACCATGCCATAGAGAATGATATATAGTACCAATAACGCGTTTCAGCCGGGCGAGATATGTTATGTTTGGTCCGTTACACACACACGGCCACACGGCCACACGCACACACGGACATGGGCAATCTTTTGGTTTGGTAGAGGGAAGTTTGCTACACGAACACAACTCATCAATTAGCTAATTAGCTCATTGCTAGAGCTTTGCTTTTTGTAGCTTACAATCGGTAATCGCACCTCATTCGACTCACCGTGCGCGTACCATTTATCAAAAATCTCATCACAACATAGACTACGGCACCCTCAAACGCACCCATTACAGACTAAGACAATTCCTCTTTGGGGCAAGCCGACCTTACGCGTAGCGTGTAGTTTTCTTATGGCCTTTTCCGAAATGAAACGCCCCGTACAGCGGCCACTGCTGTGGTGAAACCCAACAGACGACCGATAGCTTTGAAAGTTCTGCCGGAAGGTAACGATATATTCCATATATGGTCCTACACATAATTTTCTGGAGCTGAGAATAAAAATCGTGAACTTGGAGCTGCTACCGTACGTATGCCCGCCGGCGGTTTCCGCCGACTTTCGACCTCCCCATGAACTACATGCTTGTACTGCTTTTTAAGTAACAGTTTCAAGGCATGAAGCTGGCATCTGTTGTGTCACGACAACAGAAAATTACCGATCGGTGAATTCGTTTATTGTCTATAGACACTCCGCATTGCAGACATCGAGGTTCGGCCTGGTCCGGCTTTCGGTGAGTGAAACTGCAGCAGCTGCTCTGCTAGCTACCTAGCAAGCGCATGCTTGCCGTTGGTGTAATTCACGTCATGCTTTATTATTTGCAGTTCCTGCCCCTTCATATGCACCCACCTCACCCACGTAGCCACCACAGCAGCGTGTGGGCCTGCTGCGCCGCACTAGCTATTTTCTCACACCTGCTGAGAGTGCGGCTTCGATATTGTTGTTGGGTTGATGGGGTGTTTTACTGTAGGCGGCTCGTCCTGAGAAGGGATGAGCACCGGGGGCCCTGACCGGGTTGTTGTTGTTACGTGAACATTGTCGACCATCAAACGTTTTACAGATGTTCGTTGTTACGACGGCCAGCAGCCTGAACTGGATGGTGCAGCGAAACATGATGAGTGCGTTTCATGGATATGCGGCATGCATAGCTAGATGACTGTGCTAAATGACCTCATTGACCGTCATTGTAACCATGGAACACAAACTAAGTACATGCTGCTGGTTGCCGATTGATGAATGGAATGCAGGGCTTGCTTCTTGCACTTCCTCATCACGTACGTACCTGTCTGGACGTGTGGCTGTGCCATCTACAGCAGCAAGGAAGGGAAGCACTGCAACAGCATGGCAGGGGTTCCTGCTTCTGCTACAGTCGCCAGCTCCAGACGCCATCCGAACACAGGTTCCATTTCCTCAAGTGAACCTGGCCCTGATCGTCTGTCACAACAGCCCAATGGGCCCAAGGACTCCCCAGGAGCCACCACTATCCCCTCATCTTCACCCCCAGTGCGCCGCCGCAGGAGGAGTATTGGCATTGGGCTGAACACTGCCATCCTATGGATGTTGGTGCTCACCACCACTGTTGGTATTGCGGCGGTGCCGGTTGCAGACTTGCCCTGCGATAGTGAATACATCCTTTACGGGGGAGCAGAGATCACCAGTGCTGCCGATGTACCTGTGCCTTTCCGTGCGTCTGATACGGGTAGTGTACGCATCAGTCAGTCGGTGATATCAGCTATGGATTTGATTCTGATGCGGGTAGCCAGTTTCCTGGTACCTTTGCAGATCTCTTTTACAACAACACTGTCGGCTCTAACGTGGTCTCCCTATTTTGGTACACTCCCGAATTTAGAGTTTCAGAAGCGCTCAATGGCACACCAGGCTGCAATCCCTTGAGTACGTATGAGATAACAGCTTCAGACAGCACATCCTCATATTTTATTCCCTCTGGTTACAGAAGCAGCTTCTCAATCGATTATGCCCTGAATTCTTCGAACGGTGATGACTTCTCAGGCAAGGTAGATTGTGAACCGTTCCCCTTCTACTTAATTGGTCTGTTGCAGACAATGAATGCCGACAATATCCCAACAGGAGAAGCAGAGATATGGTTGAGCGACAAGTGGGTGACGGCGGGTGACCCGAACGACCCTGTCTGCCCCAACTCGCCAACCAGCTGGGGCTACGTCCCACTGGAGTACTGCAATTGCCCCTGCCCTTTGCCACTGCCACCACAATCCCCCCCAGAACCACCCAGTCCGCCCTCTCCACCACAGCAACCCAGCCCGCCCTCCACACCACCACCCAGCCCTCCCTCTACACCACCACCCAGCCCTCCCTCTACACCACCACCCACCCCG
>NW_003307653.1:43097-51586 GCF_000143455.1 Volvox carteri f. nagariensis | reverse complement strand
CGCCACGCCCACGCCCACGCCCACGCCCACGCCCACGCCCACGCCCACGCCCACGCCCACGCCCACGCCCACGCCCACGCCCACGCCCATGGCCACGCGCACGCGCACGCACACGCACACGCACACGCACACGCACACGCACACGCACACACACACGCACACGGACATGGGCAATCCTACAGGTCGGGGCCCCCCTGGGCGCTTCGCGCTGGGGCCCCGCCCAAAAAACATTCCCTCGGGAAGCGAAACCGAGCGATATGGTGCGAAGGCGCCGTATATCCTCGCTCGCCCCGTCCGGCACTTACGGGCCAAACATGGCAATCTATTACGAATAATTTTCAAAGGTGTATGTTTTAGTAATAATTTTGGCCAACGGGATGTCGCAGAAAAGCATAGGATGCTTCTTGACGGCCCAAATGCTGCAAAGTACAGGAATGTAGCTGAGCCAAACGTTAACAAGGGCGGAAGGCCATCAACTAAGAAACTTTGTGGAGACGGTGGGACTCCAGAGCCTCTGAACAAAGTCCACGTCGTTAACGAAGCAGTCAATCGCGAGGCAAATGAGCTATTGGAGCCTTCGCCACAGCTTACTGGCAAGTTCACCATCTTGGCCACAAACAGAAATCGTTGTCGGGGTACTCAAGGGGGGGAGCTAATAGGAGCTGAGGAGAGAGACAGTCCTTGCAGTTTGAGTGTGTGGGTTTACGAACCAAGAGTGTGGGAACTGAGGAGAGTTGCATTACTGCACGAAGCATTTTTGTGTAAAAGCAAGACAACGATATTCTGAGACAAGACACTAAGAGGTTTTGCGTGGACCGGATGGACACCTGGGTCAGGAAGGGATTTGCACCCAGATGCAGTACGGCAGCACTGTGTTGGTTATTCAACGGGGGGTCTAGGGGGGCGCAGGGGCCCCCAACCACTTGCGACAAGCAACACACCAAAGGACAAGTCTTATCGCTCGCTAAGCTACAAAAACCTCGGCTCCAACTTTGGAAAAAACACTGATGGCGAGCAGCATATCAGCAGCGGAGCCTTGAGCGTATTTCGACCTCAAGTCCTCAACGGTGCAAACGCATGCAAGTGTGCTAAACTATGCCGTCCTGCTGCTGCAATGACTTTTGATCGTCACTAGCCGCAATTTGTCCCATGCAGCTTCGTAATCCTAATTTCCCTTCCACTGGTCGAATCCTCTGTATCTTATTCATGTATTGATTCATCCATCCAAGCTAAATACTGGAAAGCTTTGACCCCGAAGAAGAAGAAGTTCTTTGCTTCCTAATTTAGACATTATTCCTGGACTTGTCCGTGGTCCTTTCGTACCCTCGAACTGCCAATATCTGGTAATGGATGACGGCGCCCATAAATGATTAGAGCAGTCGTGATGGTAAATTGTGAGGTTATCGTCCAGGGAGGAGGGGGACTTCCTAGGCGGGGGACACCCAACCCCCAAGAAGGGCTTCAGCAACGGGAAAATGTTAGTGGCGAATGTTCGCTGCCCCCTGGGCTACATCTCGGGGTAGAAGCAGCAGTAGTGGGTATTACAGCGAGCCCCAGACCCAAAGGAATAACCCCCCAGAGTAGAGCCACAACCTACCGTGCACTGCATTGGGAACCTTGAGAGGAGAACGCACACCTTGAACCTCAATACAGCTCATCCCGAAGCTTAAGAGGCTGAATGGGGTGCCCCAGCAGCCACCGCTCAACGAGGGGAGTAGCCTGTAGGCCCCTACTCCCAAGAAGCGACAGAAGGTATGTGTCCTCACGAGAGGCAACCCTAGGGGCAACAGCAAGCCGCCGCTGAAAACTTAAGACACATGCAAACCCAAGGCACCAGTATTACTGAGGAAGCAAAAATGTAACAATATCTAAGTATGTAACATAGCTTCATGTGGAGCTTCACACAAGAGGACGTCCCGAACGACACGAAGGATGGGGTGTCTAGGACCGATACCTGACCGTCCTTCAGGAGGCAGACCAAGAGCCGCAGAGCTCCTCAGGCACACCCAGTACTCTAGGAGATGCATACCCCGACCACTGGATGCATTCGCCCTTATCGCAGCCGCCAGAAATCTGCGACCACAATCCATGGTGCTAACGGTGGCTAGGATCAGCACGTCCTAAACACATTGTTGAACATCCGTCGGGGCAGACACCAGCCACACATGCCTCGACCCACTGACTGACAAGGATAAATGATCTATTAACGCTTGTGCAACTGGGCATGCCCGAAGTTGGTGACTACGGGGTGACCTATCGGTGAAAGATGAGCTCCATATCCACACTTAGCCAGGCAGGCGGCTGGCAGAGATTAAGGCCTGACTTCTGCTCCCGGAGTGTCCAGGTTCAAATCCGCCTGCCGACTCCTTGTGAGTTTGGCGAGTGTTGTAGTAGGAGGTGGGCCCCCATCTTATGAACGGTATAGGACGTGTTAATATCAACTTGCGAGCTGACCAGAAACTAAGTTGAGGCGCCGTTGATCCGCCAGATTTGATTCATGCTGGTGGTGATGAATACATATTGAAGTCGGATGGGGTTAACGGATTAGGGTGCCCCTCTCGCAGGGGAGAGCAGGGAACTGCCTCGGGAAAGGGGGCCGCTGGTGAAGCTATACCACCCTGTAACAACATACACACTTAGCCGGCAAAGGGCCCCTCAGAAGGCGCAAGCGCGCTTACTCATTTTCATTTTCCTAACGCGACTTCGATCAAAGACGCCGAAATGAAGTACATAGAAATGGCATGGCTTCGGCCGGAAGGGGTTGTAGGAGTGGGTGGATGGAATGAAGTAAGCAACGAGACGGTGGCGGGAATACAAGCGGATGGGCCCATGGGCGACGGGCTGGCAGACTGGAAGCCAAAAGGCTGTAGGCGCAGGGAGAACCTCGAAACATGTATGACGGGAAATCACGGGAGCAATGGCGGGGCAGCTTGTAACGTGCAAGAGCAGTTACATAACTCTCAATGCTTCTCTTCAACGGGGTTCACGTATCTATTCTCAAGACCTTCCTTTTGCGACGTCGTACATTAGTGCGGGTCGTACACTGGATGGCTACATCTTCTCTGGTGTATCGCATCCGGTGTCTTTTGACACCACCATGACTGGTTGTGACAAGCCTTAACGTAACACAGCTGGTGTAAGGGGGTTCGCTTGGCCTCCAAGGTTACGGAAGCCTCGGCTGATGCCTGGCGCCGCTCTGATGATCTACAAGGTATGCCACAAATAACAGATGGCTAGAGCTTTTGACATAATGCGTTGTTAGAGGAACGCCCTGGCCGCGGATTGCTCGTGACGCAGCGCTCGCTGCTGGCTAAAAGTCAAAGAGGGGATTGTGAGCTTGCGTAGAATTACTTGTGTACATTTTGCACTGTAAATGCTGGCGCTTGTGTAGCAGTTGAAATCGTTTGGCATAACTAAGAAGGCCAGTGGCTGACGCACCTTTTGTTTCCTGTGATTTATGATTTGAACAAATACATGACACTAATAGATGGAGCGCTATTAGCTGTGGAACGCCATGGCCCTCCTTTTCGTAACGGTTGGTAAGCGGAAGGAATGGGGAGGCTTTCATCAACAGGACCACTGTTGTGCCATTACTTTTGCTCAATTTATGGCATGGCGGCAGTGCCTTGATGGTGGCCTTGATCGATGGAAATGCGGGCTGCTCGCCTGCTTACCGAGCGAGTACTGCGGTGTGCAGATGCGATCTATGCCCACCTATAAAAACGGTCGAGCCGGAAATTTACTTTATCTGTTGATCAAATGATGAAAGCGGCTACGTTTTATGAGCCGGGCTCCAAGTCGTCAAATCCCACGTGGTCAAGCATCGAGACTGCATGTTTCATGAATATTACTATTCTCATATTGTTGAAATGCTTATTTAATCAACTAGGTCGTTAAATGGCGAGTTACTTGAACAGAAGGGCGAATTAAGCCTTTCGCTGCTGTGGCATCCGAACATAACTTTCATCCTCTGTAATATACCTGTTGTTAAATCAAAGAGATGCTTTTTAACTATGATTAATAACAGTTCTGCAGCTACCAGCATTGATGGGGACGAGCGTTCCCTTTGCTAAAGCCAGTACAGTAATGCTGTACTTTTGTGTACTACTTGATTTCCATATATAGAACGATAATTACCAGGAATAGAAGGCGTTATTTGATTTCAGATCCGCAAGCTGGGCTGACGGGGCTATCTGTGCACGTCGTAATTGCCGTATTTTTAATCCTATGCTTGCGTGCGTCGAGCGTTTTCATAGTCGGGCTGTCTGGCTACTATTGGTGTCAGGCGGTGTGCGCCTCTAAACTGACACTCTGCCGTGTTACCAGCGCTTTGTACACCCGACGAATGAATGCATTCGCAGCCTTTGCACTTCTAGCAACTGTCATTAGGAATACCTACGCTCTTCCAAGGATATGGTATACTCCCAGTGACATTTTCCCTTTCGGCCACAAGTGCACAGAACATCCGAAGGAGGCATACGGCTATGCGCCCCATCATAAGACTCCGATTGACGACCCGTAAGCTCGGGTGATCATTGGCCGAACGATGTGACTGAACCTCGTAGGCTTCACCGCTGTCGAGTTCTCAGACAAGGAGCAGTTCCATCGGTCGAGCTTTCGAACGCACAGCAGCTCAACCCTCCTCCGAAATTGGTGCTCCACTGTTCTGCAGGGAAATATCTTTCATATTTCGCGACCCAAAAGGCTCAGTGATAAAAAGCTTTTGCCCTGGAGCGATCTACCATATTCAGGTAAGGGGATATTTACTGCAAGTGCAGCGGTGGTCAGAGGCCGAAGCCCGCACTACCCCACAGCATTCTTCCGGGGCTCTTCCATTCATTCGCCTTTTTGATTATCTGGAACTGCCAGTATAAGGTATCATCAGGGCCCCTACTGTATAGGATTTCATTAGCCGCTCCAGTTGGCCGGCAGAGCCGCCAAATCCCCACGCGTCTTTCAATTCCGATTCACCAGCAACACCTGAACCCGTACAGCATATTTCTTCGTGTCTAGCTCTAAGGGGAAGCTACCGTTGTGCGATTGGTCCTTATGCAACCACCCGCCCGCCAGCCGGGAGGTGACCGGTCAGCCCGCCAGCAAGCCGCTGTCACCACCCGCCCGCCCTGCCATGTGATGCCAGTAGTGCTATCACCAAGTAGGGAGGTAGCAAGCCGGTATCTTTTACGGGACAAGGACTTCCGCTACATCTATGACAATACACGTTAGTCTGTACGATGTTGCAACCACCTCCAACCGTTAGTTCTGCGCTACCCTCTGTAACGCATGCCCCGCTCCCCTTTCTCCCTCATCTCCCCCTCATCTCCCCAAGTGCCTCCTGCTTCTCTTCTTCCTGAAAGACCTAAGCCCCTGCATGTATAGCCTTCGGGGCCCGGTAGGGTTAGCGGCCACAGGGCCACCACAGGGCCTACAGGGTTTGATCCCCCGTCCGAACCGCTTTCCCACTCCTCCCTTAGCTTTCTTCCGAACAACTCCTTCCATACCGCGTTTCCCTCTCCTTCCCCTCCGCTCCTTCCCCTCCGCTCCTCTCCTCCGCACCTCTCCTCCGCACCTCTCCTCCGCACCTCTCCTCCGCACCTCTCCTCCGCACCTCTCCTCCGCCCCTCTCCTCCGCCCCTCTCCTCCGCAGCTGTCCTTCTCAAATCCCAGGCTGGCACTGCTGACCGCCTCGGAAGGGACGTTCCTGAATCCGTACTACACGGGGCCCAAATGGTGAGGAGAGGTGTGGGATGGGGTGAGGTGTTGGGGTGGAGCTGTGAGGGGGTTGATTGTTGATGGCGGTGGGAAAGCTGGCCAAGGAATGGCCCCCCGGTCTGCGATGGTGATATTAATGCTGGTGTGGGTGTTGGTGTGGGTGCTTAGGTGGGGAGGATGAAGGTTTGGGTTCTTTGGCTGATGCATAGACGAACGGACGAACGAAGCTACTCAGGTTCCGGAGCCACAGCGCCATCTCTCTTAAGTTGGTGTTGTCACGGTCAGCGATGAGGGTTGGGAGGGCGGGATGACGGTGCCGTACCAAGCACGTGTATGTCATGGCCTTGGGCGATGATGTGCTCGGCCTGAGCGGCCCCGGGATGCGTGCGGTGTTCCAACACGTCAGATATGCTAAGGCGCGGCATAGCGTGTTCGAGCGCATTAAAACAGGCAGGGCTCGTGCGGAGCGGAGGCGTTTGAGGGGCAAGATGATAGCGGAGGGGCCTTTTTCTCTAGTGCCGCCCTCCGCGGGTTTTCTCGTTCGCGGTTTCGCCTGTCTGCCCTTGGCCCTCGCAGTGTTGGTTGAACTTGTGCGTTGACTTTTCTTTGGTTGAGTGCTTCTCCCCTGGACAAACCCAGAGCGGGGGGTCAGTAGTCTTAGGGTGGCGGCGAGAGGTCTTGTGGTTTCTAACTCTCTGCGCCTTTTCCTTCTTTGGAGGCTTTTGTTGGTTCGTTGCCGAGTCAGGAGACCTGCCCCGTCTAGCCGTTGTTCCCTTGGGATCTCTTTTGAGTGGGGGGGTTATCAGGGAGCCTTTACACACATACATGTCCCTTTATGGGTTAGGCACTACTGGCAACGCGCGACCATTGACCCCGGGAGATCCACGGATCGAGTCCTGTCAGGGTCGAATATCCTTCCGATGGTGGACGGTATTGCGCCCCTAGTTGATGGACGGTGGTGACCTGGGAAAAGTCAACCTGCGAGCCGACCAGGAATGGAGTTGGGCCGCTGTTGACCCGGCAGATTCCGTTGGATGCTGGTGGTGGGTGCGGATCCACTGAGAAATTGACTAGGGTGACTAGATGAGGGTGCCCCGAAATACCGGGTAAGGCAGGATTTCGCAGGGTAGCTGCCACGGGTGAAGATATACCCCCCTGTTTCACACATCATACATGTCCCTTTCCTATCTGGGGTTCCGTTTCGTGTCTTGGCAACCTACTCCTCAACTGAACGGCCCCTCCCCGCACACACACACACACAGTCCTAATCGGGTGGACCTGGGAGGCTCAGACCCGTCAAACGTGGCATATTCGTATGACATTACTTTCCAGGCGCCCTGTAGCGGCTTCACCGCAGGTATGTGAGTGACTGTGACAGCAGCCGGTTGGGGTCGGAAGGGGTAGCCGGGAGCCCCACTACCACGGGGGGAACCGGGGGGTGGGGCCATGACGTAGCCATGAAACTGCCATGGAGGGGCCAGTGAAGCAGCAGGGGCTGCAGCAGTCGAAAGCAGCAAGACACCCGGCTAGGCCTCCGCTTGTATGCGCGCGTGTGTGTGTGTGCGCCACCCTTTGCTGCGGTTGATGAGATCGACCACGTCGGGCGTCATGTTCTGTATGATGTATGTATATGTGTCGGCTGTGCCCCTGCGCTGTGTCCCTGCTGGCTCTGTTCCTGCTCCGGATCCGGCGCCCAGGGAACGGCACTAATGCAGCGACCTCCGCCAGCGGCTCCGAAACCACTCGGGCTCCTGGACCCTCCGAATCCGTGCGGAGCAGCGTTACCTTCAAAGTGACCTCCGCGGCCCGAATCCCACGAGCCCAGTGGCGCCAATCAACCGCGACCATGCGTCTGCAGGAATCCTGCGTTGCTGCGGCATGTGGGTTTCGGTTAGGCGCTAGGCTGTGCCGCGGCGTGTGGGTTTGTGGCCAACATATGATGGGGTGGGGAGTAAACGACTGATAGGGGGAGCTTCGGGGAACTTGGGGTTTGCATCTTTGACTACGTGCGCCTAATCCTTTACCTGGTTCTTTGGGGCTTGTGGCCCCTGAGGCGCTGAATGCGGGTGTACGGACTTCCTATTCTTGGTGATGTGGCTTTATCCGTCTCTTTAGTGAGTCTGGTATTGGATTTGGGGGCTGTTGGGGTGGTACGGATTGGGTACTCGTATGGTGGGATGGGGGGAAATGAACCATCTTAGGGTGCACGGCACGCGTTCAATGCCCACGTCCGTACAATTATACGATCTTTGGGTTCAGAATTCCTTAGGTATCCCATTAGGCATCATGCGAGTAGTCAAGGTGCCGCACGCGCCGTGTCTGAATCTTGCATGCAACGCATGGGATACGGCACCTGGCATAATGCACGAAGGGCCCTACGGAACGCCTTGCATGTGAAGTGTGTTGGAATCCCTGCAGGCTCCATTCCGCCGCCGCCGCCGCCGCCGAGCCACCCCCCTCGGACGCCGCACAGGGTCAAGAACACTCCCCCGAAGGGGGCTGCCACGCCGCCGCCGCCGCTTGCCTCAGCTGCAGAGCCACCCACAGAAATCGTGATGGTTTTTACTGATGAGCCCTCCCACCCTCCCGCCACCGTCGTACGAGTTCCACCAAGGCGGATAAACCCACCATTACGATCTCTCCCATCCTCGCCACCACCACCGCCGCCACCACCGCCACCCCCATTGCTGTTGCCGCCACCACCGCCGCCACCACTGCCATCGCCATCGTTGGTATCTCGACCCCCTTCGCCTCCGCCCCCACCGCCACCTCCACCG
>NW_003307653.1:17135-37471 GCF_000143455.1 Volvox carteri f. nagariensis | reverse complement strand
CACCGTCTGCGACAACTCGTTGGCTCGTGAAACCATTGCCCGTCAGGAGGCTGCCGGTCGTGACCTCTCTGCATGGCTGGCCTCCCTGCCCCATGGCCGTACCATGCTGTCCTGCACTGATGACGACCTACTCGTCTACCTGGAGGCGCACTGGCTCCCCAATCGTCGTGTGGACGACCCGAGTCCCAACACCGTCAACAATCATCTGGGTCTGCTCTCCGGACTGTTTAACCGCTTGGGCCGTGGCAGCACTTACGACCGTGTAACCGGCATCGGCAACCCCTGCTGCTCCAGCGCCTTGTCCTCCTACAAGACTGGCTATAGTCGCCTCGCAGCCGACCGTGGCTATGAGGAGCAAGCCGCCGTACCACTTAGCCCTAGCGACTTCACCACCCTCATGGATCACCTCTGGTCCGGATTCCAGGCTTCCACCACCTCCCTAGCCCGGCTGCTGTTACTACGCGACCTGTTGTGCTGCCAATTCATGTGGCACACCAGCTACCGCGGCCATGACAGGCAAACTGCGGCTACGTGACTTCCGTGACCCGCGTGGTGGGGGTCCCTTCCGTGGGTTTCCCCTGCCTCTACCGGCTTGTGGTCAGTGACAGCAGTGAACCTTCCGAATAGTAGCAGCAAACTTTGATGGCATACACGAGAGACAGCAACTCATGATCAGAAGTGTGGTAAAGTTACGTCCGGCAGGAATCAACTTACGACTTCCGCAAGCAATCGGACGACCCGTCTTGCGCAACAGAATGGCACCTATGGCATGGTCCAACGCATCAACGATAACCTCATAAGGCAGCGACGATTCGGAAGGGCCAATAGAGGAGCGGAAAGCAAGGCCTTCTTGACATGCTAGGACGGTTGCAGAGCGGCGCCCCATCCCCGCATCCTGGGGGCCCTGTCCGGGCACGCATCCTGTCGGTTAGGTTTTCGATACATCCTACAAACCCCTTTCCTATCCTCAAGCCAAACATCCTGTGGCTGCATCCCCTCCCCTCCCCTCCGCCATCCTCATCCTTGGTGGGTTGGCGTGGACCCTTCCAAACATACCGCCTTCCTGGGCCCTCTGCCATCCTTATCAGCGGGGGGTCCACATTTCTATCCTACTCTTTCCTACCCGTATCTGTGCCCGACCCTCCACTGCATCCTGACCGCTCTGCAACCCGCCGACCTCCGGGACGAGAAGCGCGATCACATTCTTTGTTCCGGGGCTCCAGCCGGCGAGCCTTGTACGACAGCAGTATTGCGCGGGTCAGGGCGAACACCCTCAGGCGAACCATATGTCTCAAGAAAGGGACAGAGCGCTTAAGGGACTCACGTTTCGAGAGTTTGCCGCAGTACTGATGTTGCTGCAACCGCTCCAGAACCGTACGAAGGTGGTCAACATGCTCATCAGCCTCTTCTACCTGGCCTCCTCCACAGAAGACGAGCTGCACGTGCTGATGGAATGTCCTGCTGACGAGCCGCTAAGGCGAGCAGTCAAATGCAGCTCAGCATGGGAGCTGGAGATGGTCAGCTCAGCAAACAGCAACTTCGTGTCGACGCGGCAGTTCTGCACAGAGTACCCCCGGGTCAATTCATGGTGTTCGGAACCAGCAGTCATCCGTCCACCTCCGCGTATTACTCCTTACTTGGGGTTTGGGTCTGACATATGGGCTGCTTGCAGATAGTGCAAAGGCGGGGGAACTGGAAACATGCGGCTGCCGACACGTTTTGCCGTCGATTGTGATACTGTGATATGCCATGTATGTCCTATTACATGATATATGGCCCTCACGGCTTGCTGTACTGCCGCGTTCGAGGTTACGAATCGGACAGAGCGAGGCGGAACCGGGGCTGCCAAGCTGTGGCCTTACACTACTGCAGTACTGCTGCCGCCCTCGGCGCGCCAGGGACGTGTGTGCGCCGAAGCGCGCTCTGGCGCCACACGCGCTGCGCGGTCTGAGCGCACGCAGCGCTGTCCCGCGCGGCCGCACCGACACAGCCGAGAGAACTGACACACAGCACTAGACGACTGAAGGACGCAGCTGGATGCGTAATATACATGATTCGTCACGGTGCTGCTGAGGGGCGGATGTGGGGAAAGACGCCGTGTTGTACAACCTGTCACTGTACAACCTTAAAACGTTGAATATAGGGCGACCTGGTCTATCCAGTCATATGCTTACACACGTCATCGAGGGCAGATGACGCCGCTCAGGGCCTCAGGGCCATCAAACAACTTACTGAGCGCCACCCTGGTTCACGGTTCACACTACCGTAGTGCCACAACACAACAGTAACCGCCGGCAACACTACCATGGGGCGGGTAGGGTGAGTGGGGTGAGTGGGTGGTCAATTCCGCCTTCCGTTTGCCGCTACCACCTCCTCGTCACATCTGCATCCAATCCAATAAAGAATGACAATCGCAAACCATGGTCCTGGGGTAGGAGTTTACCATATTCCTGATGACGTACTCTTCCATGCTCGTCCAGAGCCCTCGCGAGCACAGCAGCACACCACCTAACAAGCAGCACAAACTACATCACGCCCGAAACAGGCCGTCCGTAAACACCCGTCAGCAACCCCGCCACGGCCAGAAAGCTGGAGTGCGGGCCGCAGTGCCGCAGTGAGAGATAGTCCGTGCGGCTCCACAACCCGAACCCATGACGCTATGTATGGAAAAAGATCATCATCAGAAAGAGGAGGATGTCCTTCAGGAAACCCCTTAACACCTCCCGGAGATAACTACCAACGAACCCATATGGGTATCATGTACGTACATACGTATGTATGTATGGGTAGGGTACAAAAATGCAAGAGGAAGAGAGGCGTTAAGGTTCGAATATCTGCGGTGTGCGCCGCACCGCACCGGTGTGTCGTTGGGTCGTTATCAATCGCAAATTGTCACATCGATCGATCGATCGTGATATGCAGTATCAGTACGGATGCAGCATCGTGGTGGTTGCCGCGCTGTCGCGGAGCTTCAGGTGGTCTTCAACGTCGTACGACACATCCAGAGACAGAGGAGGGAAGGAGCGAACATAAGGGAAAGAAAGGGCCAGACAGACAGACAGACGGACAGTAATGGAGCGAAATCGGTGCGCCACGCACGCCACCACTCGACCAGCACTTCCCCAGCCAACTGGCCGAGTCACCACCACCACCACCACCACCACCACCAAGAGTCGTCACCTCCGACGGCGGTCATGTCACGAAGGCGGCATTAGTCAGGTAACGCAGAAAGCAACGCCGCCAAATTGAAAGCTGTGAAAAACATTCAGACAGGCGGGAAGGAAAATAACACAGGAAAAAGGAGGGTGGTGGTGCTGCTGCTGATGGTGATGGTGCCGTTAGTAAATAACGGTGCGGTCGATTGCAAGTTCGAAGTAACGGTAGGAAGATGCATTACTAGTCATGTCATTTCATAACAGCGCGCCTCTACAAATCCGACTTCACCGTTACATCATCATTATCATCATTATTGTAACCACAACCATTCGAGGTGCAGCCGGTCCCGAGGGAGGGGGACGGGATGCTTGTTTCCTTGTTGCATACATACATACATCCACATAGGACAATAAGAATCGTTACCCCGGACCCCGTCCCTCCCGCCCTCCGGTAATGCGGTGCCGAGGGCACGGCCCACCCGCATGATGATGAGGGTACAGAGGTCCTTACAGCCCAGAGGTACGTCAGCAGCTCACCTGGCATACCTACCTGGCAGACACTCCCTCCCTCCCCCTCCAGCCTCTCAGCCAGCCAGCCAGCCAGTGCGCCAGTGATCACATCACCCGCCGAGTGAAGTACCGGGTACGTGGTATCCACCCAGGTGCATAGTACACTACACTACAGTCTGTACAGTGAGACTAAGGACGCGGCTGAAGATCAGAAACATAGCACAAATGAAGAGCCCCCAAACTCCCGACAGACGCACTTCCGATCTCATTACGATGCAAAGAGCCAAACAAGATACAAGAAACTGGTCAGTCATTGCCCCAACAGGGAGCGGGGCCCCAACACCAGGGAGCGGAGCAGGCAGCCGCACGGGAACCTCAGTTCGAACAGTCACCATTCGAACAGTCCTCCGCTGCCACCACCATCATCGTCATTTACAGCATCAACAGTTGTCGCAATACCTCCCCTGCCTCCTCCCCCTCCGCCTCATTATCATGACCATTACCGTCATGGCCCGCAGCAGCAGCAGCAGCAGCAGCAGCAGCAGGAGGAGAACACAAGGACACCCCACAAGTGCGGTCTCCGTACTGCCGTGTACAGTCATAATATCCATTTGGCCCTCGCCCTCGTCATTGCACATCTCACTAGTGACTAAAGAGGCAGAAAGAAAGAAAAGCATTTTCGCATTCTTTCACAAAACGGCATATCCCACCCACTCGCCACTCGCGGTACGAAAGTCAGCAGCCGACATCGTCAGAACGCCCAGAGCCACACGGCGCGAGGAGTCTCTTTGCGCACAAACGACAACGGACACGATGCAGGTGTGGTCACAAACGATTGTCACAAATGATCAGTTGCGCGGTCGAAGAAGTCTAAAAATCACGTCCCTCCTGACGCAGCTGCCCCGTACGTGCCGTACGTACATACCGGCGTCACTGTCAGTATTGCTGTTGTTGTTGATGTTGTTGTTGTCGTAGTTACCTGTCACTGCTAGCTCAACTCTCAAATCACAGGAAGCTCCATAGGTGGGTAACAAAAATCCAAATCCAATGACCACAGTGTTGATGTTGATGATGAGATGATGAAGATGCGAACGACAACGCCGCAAGAAAGAGGCGGTGTAGCAGAGCTAAGTTGCAATGGGGTTGGACGCCTCTCCCTCCCGCACCACCTACCGCCACACCAGCCACCATCTTCAAGGCATCAAGCAATGCCATTATGCCCCCCCCCCCGAGTACGCCGCCCCGCGCCACCCACCGCCACAGAAGCACATTCACCTTCAGCTTCACCTTGCGGGCACACGCGGCCCAACGAAGGAAACCCCCCCATCGCCCACTTCGCCACCAGGCCACCGGGCGCACCAAAGCCGCACCAAAGCCGCAACCATAACAATTGGATTGCAGGGCACACAGAGCTTTAGCAAGAGCAGCTGCAGCTGCAGCACCAGCCAGCATCATCACGCTGCAGAGCTAGTAACAGGCGCATCATCATCATCATCATCATGGGGGGGGGGGGGGTCGAGCCAACATGCCCCTCTGTGCTAGTGCGGCTCCTGCTAATACTGGTGCTAGTACTAGCAGTTGTACCAGTACTAGTAGTAATCGCGATGTGGGACATACTCGTTAGCTATTGGTGTGTTGCCGATAACGGAGAACACGACAGCAAGGGGGCCACCACGGGGGCCCACCACCTTCGGGGGCCAAACACGTCCTGTGCCACCAGTCATGACATGACATGACCAGTGCGGCGAACGCCCAGCTGGTGACGGTGGCGGCTGCAGCCACTACTACACACCCAGCCACTACTACAGTCGTACAAATGCCAGGCACCGCCGGCCCATGAAGGACCGTAGCCTAGCCGCGAGGGGGTGCTGCTGTACCGCTTGTACCGCTTGTCATCATCGCCACTCTTGCCTGGCATCGCACTGTCTGAGCGCAGGCCCGCGTATGAACGCAGTGTGCTGGAAGGAAGCTGCAAGAAGCTGCTGCATGCAAGGGAGGTGACTTACTGTCTTACTGATTGGATGTATGCGGCTATGGGGGGGGGCGCAGTCACCACCGTCATGTTCCCGTGACCCCCCGTGACCCCCTGCCATCCTGCCATCCTGCCAACGTGCAAACACCCCTCATAAGACCCATGAGGCGAAAGAAGGCAGGAAGTCCAGTCCATCAAGCCGGAGAGGAGAGGAAAGTGAACCGCGCGGGAGTCAGGAGCGAAACGCGGCGGCCGAGGCCCACAGCACAGCGCAACACAATACCTCCAGGGGAGTGCGAACGCGGAGGAGGATATGCAGACCAAGCAGCCCACGCACTCGCCAACCACCGCTATTCCAGGTGGGCAGGTGGGCAGGGGAGTCGTCGACACCTCCCCATAGCCCCCCGACATACACAAACACAAACTTGGCAGCCTCCCCTGCCCTTCCCCCTTCCTCTGCAGTACAGTCCAGGCGTATCCTCGTCCCTCATTTCACCTCTCCACGCCTCCGATGCGCGCCATCATGACCAGTGCATCCAGCCCATCTCGGGAAGTGCCACCCGGCATGTACGGCATACATATGCCATGCAGTTGCAACCCCCCAGGTATGTGGCCCTATGTTACCCTACCCATGTGTGCCGTACACAGAGTAGAACGGCGAGGCCGGGCTGGAGGCGGTCGCAGATCACCGTACGACAGCCTCACGAGCAAAGCAACTTAACAGACAAACATACAGACAAGGCATGAAAAGACATGGACAGACCAACAGAGGTTGCAGTCGATTATCTATCTGCGGTTGAGCCAGAGCTCCTTAAGGCAGAAGGGCAATCAGAGAGCCAAACATGCAGACGGACAGACGGACGAACCGACGGACCCACCCCAGTCGGCCTTTCCAGGGTGGTCCCGGCAGCGGCACCAAAGCGACAGCAACATGACACTGCTAGCCAGCTGGCTCACGGAAGCCCGAGTATGCCCGAGTAACATCGGGATGGGGATCACACCCCCGTTTTAGTGCCGTCACCTAACTGCTAACTGTCAACGCCTGCGCTGCTGCCCGCCCTCTCCCTCTCCCTCTCCCTCCTGCCCCAGGCCGCTGTCCAAGTCATAGTGTTGGGCAATTGTCGCCACAGCCAGCTAGGGAGGCTGTTGTGCTAGGGAGGCTGCTATCATTGTAGATGTGGCGCGTCCGGCTCCGACCCGAGGCCCGGCGGCGGCGGCGAGATGGCCCCGGCAACGGCATCCCCCGTCGGCGGAGCCAGCGGCGACATGGCCGGGTGCCGTACACCCGGCGCCCGCCGCCACTCGACAGACCGGTCCAACGCGGATCCGCTGCCGCACCTAATGGGCAATGGGTTAGGGCTGCTGTACGGCGCCGCAAACACTGGCGGAGGCTGCGGACCGTACGGCATATTGTACGGATGGGAATGGCCGTACGAACCTGGGACTCCAGGGAGAGATGATGGCCCGGGGACTGTGGGTGTGGGTGTGGGTGCCGGGGATGGTGATGGCGCCGCACCACCGGCAGAGCCCGATGATTGCGTGGGCTGATTCAGTGGGCTGCCACTGCTATTGACATTGCTGTCGCGGCCGAGCTGCTGCTGTTGGTAGGCCTTCCCGCCATTACCCGCCATCTCTCCCCACTCCTGCGCTTTTGTTGATGTTGATGTTGTTACAGGGTGGTTAAGCTTCACCAGTGGCCTCCTTCCCGAGGCAATTCCCTGCTCTCCCCTGCTAGAGGGGCACCCTAAGCCATTCACCCCATCCGACTTCAGAGTGTACTCTTTGAGTTTGGCAACTCACCACCAGCATCCAACCAAATCTAGCGGATCGACGGCGCCTCAACTTAGTTCCTGGTCAGCTCGCGAGTTGATTTTATCACGTCCTACACCGTCCACAAGATGGGGGGCCACCTCCCATTTCACCACCTCTCAAACACCCGAGAGGTCGGCAGGCGGATTTGAACCCGGGTCGACCGGGAGCAGAAGTCAGGCTTTAACCTCTTGCAGCCGNCTGCCTATCAGGCGCATGCCCTTTGTGATCTTCAGTGGCACAGCGGCGGGGTTAGTATGCCGCGTGGAAGCCCATCCCCCGTCCTGCTGCTGCTGCTGCACCGCCGCTGCTGCCATATCAGCCATGGAAGGACCTTCCGTGCCGGTAGCGGTGCCGGTCCCAGGCCACATCGGCGAAGCCAGCGACTGCTGCTGGCGCTGCTGCTGGTTGCCTTCTTGCTGCTCTCCGCCGCCGCTGCCACCGACCTCCCCGAGGGCCACCGTGGGGTCGCCCCTTTGGAGCTGCTGCTGCTGCTGCTGCTGCTGCTGCTGTTGCTGACCACCTCCACCACCCAGGAGGCCAGCCCCGACCCCGACAAAACCCCCACCAGCCCCCCGCAGGCCCCTCTCCGCCGCGCCACATGACCCGGTAGCACAATCTCCCTGCGGCTCCGGTTTATAAAACGACTGCTGCTGCTGTAGTGCTGCTATGGCGCTTTCTGTGGAGGATGCGGACGAGCCCCGAAGGATGAGGGGAAAAGGGGGGGGAGGAGGTGAATACGAAGCGCCGGGCAGCGCAACGGCCCCGGCACCACCTGCCCTTGCTGCCCTCACCCCGTGCGCAGCCATTGCCTCTCCCCCCACTGCGGCACCTACCCCCAAACCCGTGGCCCCTAGCGGCCCCAGACCGCAGACGGGTGACATCCCAGCGCCATGCAGCAAGGCCGCCGCAGCCGCCGCGGGGCCGCCGCCGCCGGCGTAGCACTTGCCGTTTCGAGTCACTCCGCCGCGTATGACACCACCGCTCAACCTGCTCGCAAGCGAAAGGCCCCGGGAGTCGCTGCGAAGGAACGGGTTTGGGTACATTGCCCCGGAAGGAGCGGCGGCGGCGGCGGCGGCGGCCGGGGGGCCGATGCCGCCGGTGAGCGTCAACGCAGGAGAGGGAGAGCCGCTCAGCGGCCCGGCGGCCGTCGCCGCTCGGCCAGATGCAAGCCACGCACCCATGTCATCCGCGGGGCCAGCCGCTCCATCCCCCACCACCACCACTGCCGCCTCCACCGCTGCCGAGGCGTATGGTGAAGCAGCAGCACCGTTACATACGCTGCCGCCGACAGCGGCTGCACCTCCCGGGGCGGTTTCCCCGCCGCCCGATCCCCGCAAGTGTGCGTTGGCGGCCCCGTCCAAGTGCGGAGGGGCTGCCGACCAGCGTGCACCTTGGTCCCCCGTGCTCTGACGGGCCGCCGTGTCCTCGAGCTCCTGATGGCTGCTGGCTGGCAGCGGCAGGTGCGGCTGCTGCTGCCATGGAAGCTGTCGCGACTGGACGGGCTGCGGAGAGGTAGGAGGTAAATCCCCGAGGAGCGACAATGAGCAGGTTACCGCTGGCTGCCTCAAAGCTCCTGCAGTGTACGGGTGCTGCTGCTGCCCGGCGTGGAGCTGCGGTTGCTCCTGTATTGGCGGCTGCAGGTGGGGAGGTGGCTGAAGCTGGAGCGGGTGCTCCAGCGGGTTCGGAAAGCTACCCTCCACGTTGCACGGCGGCACAAACCCTGACAGATGCTGTTGTTGTTGCTGCTGCTGCCAGCAAAGAGGATCCATTGCTGCAGGTACGACAGAAAATCCCGGCTCTTCGCCACTGCCGCCGCTTGGCTCAGAGGGCCTTGTCGATGCCCCTGCCGCAGCAGCAGCCGCAGCAGGCGAAGAGCAATCAAGCTGCCCTGCGGCCCCTACGGCCAAAGGTGCTGCCAGGGCGGGGGCCCCGCCGCCACCACCACCTACTCCAGGAGTGGAGGAGAGATTACCAACACTGGCGACTCCGGAACCCGGCAGCCGAGGGGTAGACGTGTTTAGGGTTGCGTTCAGGCCCGTCGCGGGGCTGCCGGTGGTGCTTCCCGCGGCTAAGTGCGAAGGCCCGTCGGGCTCCGGACCGTCATCGTTGTAGTTGGACATCATAATTTCGTCCCAAGGATCCAGAGCCAAAGGGGGTCCCTGAGCTAGATGCTCAGCGTGATCGTCTGCGGGATAAGGCAGTGCCACGTCCGAGAGCAAATAGGTTGATAGCTGGGAATGCAAAGGAAAAAGGATGATAATAATAGGATAACATGAAAAGGTAGAACACCTGTTCACCGCGAATTCCATGTGGTTCTTTACCTGCGCTGCGGGAGTCGGGCGCCACGGCGCGGGACTTGGACTGTGGATACCGGCGATCGACCGAGGCATGGCCGCCGGGAGAAGACGGCTCTGCCGTTGTGAACATAGAAAAATGGAAAGTGCTACCAGGGTCGCTGCCACGGGTCGAGCCAGAGCCCAGAGCGTGTTCATCCGAAGACCTGTGCACAATACTCGACAAGTCAGCCAGTAAGGCAATGGATAACAATAGCAGCTCCAAATATCCATGACTTTAGGTAGGGAAGAATTACAAAAACATAAAAATCACAACACGCCAAAGAGCTAGACAAAAAATTATGCAAGTTGGCGTCTATTCCTTACGAACTGTGAACGCGCAACGCACCGACACGCAGGGGAAGGATGCCCATCTGATATCCCTGATCACCGGATTCACCTGTTATGCTTAGTGTTCTCCGGAAGACTCTGAAGGCGAGCGTGCAACAAGTCGCCCTCTGCTGCCAGCTCCCCGTGGAGCTTCCGCAGATCTTCAAGCTGGCTTCGCAGGGCTGAGACCTCACCAGCAAGATTGGCCAAGCGGCCTTCCATCGCGTCGATGGCACGCTTCCTATGCTGTGACGGCAGTATCTCATCTTCCCCATCTGAGCCAGAGCAAGCCGGAGCGCGCCTTCTTTTGTATCTCATCCCTTAAAAATTATACAATTATGTACCTAATGAAGTGGCGTGGAAGTACAAGATTGAGCGCTCACTCGGGCATCGCCTTTCGACGTGCTGGCAGGACGTCCGCTACACAATCACGTAAGAGGACGCCTCCATGTTATGCAGTGAAAGCAATGCACGTGCCTTTAGAAGATTGATTTGCCGTCAGTTACCAATGGTGCGTCGTGGCCTGCCGCCGTACCTCAATGACAAGGTACTGCCATAACGGCCAGGAATTGCAGCTTACTCGGGCTTCTAATAAGAAAACACAAGTATTTGTCTGTTCTACTGCAGGATTACTGAATTTTGCAATACACGAGTGGGGTTCATGGGAGTCGTTGAGTTTCGTCTATTTTTCCCATTTCATTCCGAAATAGGAATGCTCTCTACCTAACAGGCTGCAGGGTGGGCGGCAACACTCTCCCTGTACGAACGATACTCCTTGCAATTGACATTGACGATAGCCCCACTGCAAATCAACACAGTGGAATATCTTGTGCATATCCAGCAGAGCCTTGTCCTGTTTGAAGGCAGCGTATTTGCACAGGTTGTGCGTCCTTTCGACGCTTCGGGTGCCCTTTTATTGTAATTCTTGGTGATTGCCATCCTGACAGCGCCAAGCACTATTCAGGGCAGTGACCGTGTTGTAGGCTTTTTTAATTTACGGTTGCGGCAAGAATTCATGTTGCAGCATGCCACGTAGATTAAACAAGCCAACTGCTTTTAGTTGATGATGCAGATACAGCAGTATTGCTACTTGATTCATGAGCCAATAGCAAGCCCCGGTTGTGCTGCTTGTAAATTTTCCCAATGCCGGTGCTGTACAGTACGAGATGATGAATCCGTCCCTATCCGGCCTATCCCTATGTGAATAGCAATCAACAGAAACGGGTGACTGTGTAAAGGCAACACAAACGGCTTGAGGCATGTTTATGTAATATTCCAAGTTTTCCTCGTTTTATGCCTTGGACCGGTGCCAACGGAGAAACGGCAAAGATTTCTTACCTTGCTATAACAAGCTATGATATCCGTGCTTAGGGCGTGCTTCCTTGCAAGATGGGGGCTGGGCTTGCCCTTGATCTTCGTGCTTACAGGCTACGTGTCCGCCGCATACTTCACGTACAGTGATGTCACGGAGCTTAGTGCAGCTAATTTTGATCAACTTGTCGTGAACTCGGATGGCGTAGCACTGGTGAGTCGTGGGGGAAGTGGGTAATAGGCATGTCTCCATATGACCATCAAGGATCACTGCACATCGACTGCACGTGACCTTTCTGCAACCTCCGTCAAAGCTGCTTACTTCATATCCACAATGCTGCCCCGCATATTTTAATTGGCTTGCGATGAAAATGCTTTCCAGATCCTCCACGGGCATACAGCTTTCCAAGCTCCACTCCTGTGCACACACGCTATGCCGAAAAGGATGCGCCGTTAATTTGCAACGTGTACATACAACACACCTGGCAAACCCCTCTCCGTCTTCTGTGTCCTAACGTCCCTCCCAACACCCTGCAGGTTCATGTGAGTGGGTGGAGCTAAGGCGGGGAAGGGGCACACGAGAGGCGGGGGGGAAGGGGCACACGAGAGGCGGGGGGGAAGGGGCACACGAGAGGCGGGGGGGAAGGGGCACACGAGAGGCGGGGGGGAAGGGGCACACGAGAGGCGGGGAAGGGGCACACGAGAGGCGGGGGGGAAGGGGCACACGAGAGGCGGGGAAGGGGCACACGAGAGGCGGGGGGGAAGGGGCACACGAGAGGCGGGGGGGAAGGGGCACACGAGAGGCGGGGAAGGGGCACACGAGAGGCGGGGAGGAGGTGATGAGCAAGGTGTTTTTCCTTATGTTCCCCTCGTCTCCTCTTTCCTTCGAAGGGGGGGGGCGCACTTAGTTAACATGTCCGATTTGAAGGTATACACACCCACATCCACCGCCTATTCATCGCCCCCCTTTTCCTCGGCCCTTGCGTGCGCATGCATGCGGCAGTTCTATGCACCTGGGAATCCGCAATGCAAAAGCCTGGCGTCAAGGATAAACTCGGTAGCCTCCAATCTAAAGGTACGACAGGGTGATATCTGTACAGTGTCGTACATGCATTAGCGTTGATATGCTGCAAGAAGGGATGTTTGATGATTCCACTAGACCCTGAGGCAGCAGGACGGCAGTATGGGCGAGGTGGGTTTGTTTGCAGGCATCCACCTTCCCTCCTCCCGCGTTGAGTGCCCCGTTCTTTTCACTCTCCCGTTGTCCCCCGGGTGGTCCGCACTGCCCATTACCGTTTGACCACTCACTGACCGACACCTCACCTAAATGGTGCCCCTACCCCCCGGCCCCCTCCCCCCCCCCGGCCCCCGGCCCCTTCCTGTGTCCGAACCCTGAGCAGGGTATTGCACTCGTGGGTGCTGTGGACTGTACGGACAAGGAAGCCGCCGGCAACCTGTGCCAGCGGTACAACGTCCGAGGCTTCCCGGCCGTCAAGGTAGAAATCCGCTCGTATATACAAGTTCCAAAGACATTGTACGGCAGATCCCAGCAACATCGTCGACTGCCTTAAGAACTTGGGGGCGGGAATTTCTCTGCCCTGTGGTGTTTGGATCTGTTTTGGATCTGGTCTCCTTGTTGAAATCCGCCCCGCTTCCCTTTCTCTTCCCTTTGCCGTACAGTTGTTCGGACCTGACCGTACGAAGAATCCGTACACTGGGGAAGTGATGAAGGAGCCGTCCGATTACACCGGTTGGTTTTTGTGTGGGTGGGCAAGAGGGAGTTAGAGTTGTGAGGGTGTACGGCGAACGACAAAACGTTGCGAATTCGTACTTTGCGAGTACTGCTGGCATGGTTAGCTGCACAAGGTAGGCCGTCGCTGCCCCTCCTGGAGGGTTTGACTCCCTCGAGACGGCTGGGGCGCGTCTACGTAGTTGGGGAGCCAACACAGACAGACACAGACAGACATACTTGCCTACTGCATACTTATTTACTTATTTACTTGCATACAAACGACGCAAATGACGCAGTACTACTACTCCTACCATTTTTCCATTCCATCACATTACAGATACACATTCATTATATACACATACACATACACATGCTCTCCCCCGCTTCTTCCCCCCTTCTCTCCCGCCTTCAGGTGACCGGACCTCCAAGGACCTCAAGGAGGCGGTCACGCGCCTGTTGACTGACGTACACATCACACGAGTACGGAGTACTGCGGATCTGGAGCAAATGAGGGCCGCGGCGGAGGCGGCGGGCAAACCGCAGGTACGGGTCCTCCCCGCCCCCTCCCATACAGCTTACGTAAGCTTATACGTCACCGTATACGCCACCTCGTCTTGTTTCAACTCGCGTCAGCTTACGGAACTTTTTGTTCTTCACTGCCTTTATTACACTTGTTTTTAGAATACTACGGATCTTTTTTTCCTTTCTTTCTGCATCCTATTTTGGACTTGGCGGCTAGGTAGGTAGTTTTCCGCTTCATGACTACTAACATCACCGCGAAGATTATCCTTTTTCCACAAGTCACGACTGGTTAGTTACTTCTAGTCACATACTTCTGTTGGGTGTATCAGTCTATCCTTGGCGTCAGCTTCACTCGTTCACGTGATTCCCCTCCCCCTCCCATACCCCCCCTCCCACACCCCCTCTCCCACACCCCCTCTCCCACACCCCCTCTCCCACACACCCCCTCCCACACCCCCTCTCCCACACCCCCGCTGTCAGGTGTTGTTATTCACTGACAAGGAGGCGGCGACCCCCGTGTACAAGGGCCTGTCCATGCAGCTGAGGAGGGGGCTGGCGTTCGGGATGGTGGTGGTGGCGGCGGGGGATGAAGGGGGTCCCGCTGCGGAGCGTGAGGGGGTGCTGAGGAAGTTCGGGGTGGAGAGCCTCCCTTCGTTGCTGGTGGTAAAGGTGGGTTGTGAGGTGGTTGGATTGAACGGTTGGTTGGGGTTGCGTGTGTGTGCGTGTGTGTATGTGTGTGTGTGTGTGTGTGTGTTGGGGGAGGGACGGGTGATTGGGGATATAGAATGTCAACCGCCCAAGAAGAGGAATACTTCCGGTTCCGGTGGGACTCGATCAGCGGGGGGAGCAGTGGAAAGGAACAGCGGGAGGTTGAAGCGATGTGTGTGAGGAGCGGGTTGCCGGGCAACAGGGGGAGGAAAAGGATAGCCTTTCCTCGGCACCGCCGACATGACGGTGAACCAAGGGTGGGATGCGCAGTAAAGCGGGATTGGGAAGCGAAGGGAACAAAAACCCAAATACTATGCCTGCAGCTTGTGGCAACGTCGCTCATATTTGAGTATCGTACTTCGCAGAAGGCCGGGGGTGCAAAGTGCGGACACGACCAGGTCCCCGGGCCCCCCGCCGCCCCACACCCGTACGGGTCGCTCCTCGCGCCTCCGTACGGGACTCACGCCAAAAAGTGTGCATACGACTAGTTTTTCCTTACCCCGTACGGCAGGCCGGGGGCGCTGTGGAAACGTACACGGGCGAGAACAAGGCGCCGGCGCTTGGGGAGTTCCTGATGGGTTTCATGAGCTCGGAAGCCCTGGGGGCGGGGGGAGGTTCTGCAGGCGCTGACGGCGAAGGGCCCGACGGCAGCGGCAAGGCGACCGCCTGGTCATTTGTACGGCAGGTACGACAGGTCGTGTGTTTGGGGTCTCACAAGGTACTCCGCATGACCGCTCGCTTCTCTAAACTCTCTCTTCCCGTACGTCGTACGATAATATAATCCATGCCATACTCCATGACCCCGCCGAACCCCGGGTGTGTTGTTTTCCCTCCCGACTTCAGCTCCCCCTGGCTACCCCCCTGGCGGCCCCCCCCCCCCGGCCGCACATACGGCCTCCCTGACCTCCCCGTGTTTCGACTCCATCTACTACTCCCCGACTGACACCCCTCACACCCCTCACGCCCCCGCACGGCCCCTCGGGCCCTTACCACCAGGTGGATAGTCTCATCGCTGACCTGCCCTCCCTGGAGGCGCGGGAGGACATGACCCTGCTGGCGGTGCATGGAGCGGACGGTGGGAGGGAGGGAGGGTGAGGGGGGAATTTGGGGTGACTGGAGGGGGTGTTCCCCCTAGGACTGGGACTGGGACCGGGCCAGGACGATGAGCCCCGGGAGCACCCCGCAGGATCTCAACCCCGCCAGCGCCACATGTCGACATACAGCCCTGATTGATTGGCCCCCTCCCCCTGCAACCCGATCCCATTGGGGGGTGGCGCAGGTGAGGAGGGCTGCCAGGTCGCCCGGGAGACTTTCCTGGCCGCCGCGGGTGAGATGCAGGTGTGTGTGTGTGGGGGGGGGTGGCCCTCCTTAATGGACTGGCCTTGCACCTTGCACCTTTCACCAAGCATTCCCTGCCTGAGCTGTCCTGAGCTGTGCCACCACCGCCAGGAGGCCGAGCAGGCCGACTGGACTGAGCGCAACGGAGCCCCTTACCCGACCTGCCCTGACCCGACCCCTCCTGTGGGCCCACTCGGCTCGATTGCCGCCTTTATAACCCCAAGCACCGACCCACCGACCTGCAAGCCAGGCGGTAGTGGACACATGGTTGGCTTCCGTGCCCCCCGAGGACCTGGCACCCGGCTCGAAGGGGGCGGCGGCATTGAGCCGCATCGGGGTGGAGGTGAAGGAGCTGGCGGAGAACCCGTGCGAGCTGCAGGTGGGTGTACGGCAGGATTAAGTGATGACAAGCAGGGAGACGAGGACGACAAGATTGGAGGGAAGGTCATACCTGTTATTAATTACGGTTCATTGCGCCTCATATTTACGAGAAGAGAAACAATTCTGAATCTGAAGGGGAGGAAGATTCCTTGGCTTCCAAGTCCAAGGTTTTGTCCAAGAGTTTACGATTTCCACTACGCTTCATCGTGTTCATCTGTCTTATGTTTTAGTCTGTGGCCCAACCCCCCAGATCGCCTCCAGTGCCTGGCTGTGTGTGTGACATAATCTTACCGCCACCCAGCCTCACCCGCCTAGCCAGCGTCTCCCGTTATTGTTCCCTTTCCTCCCTCCCTCCCTCCTCACACACCCCAGGTAGTGTTGCTGCCCTTTGGTAAGGGCAAGGCGGATATCCAGCTTAGATACACGGTACGTATGTATGTATGTATGTATGTATGTATGAATGTATGTATGTATGTATGTATGAATGTACGTGTTGGGGCCCCTAGAAAGGGGGGTGGAAGGGGCCAAGCAAAGAACGAGGTAGTGACGAGAAGGCGCGAGGCAACCGCACTCTGATTACGGGTCGAACCACCGACTAATTACGAGGTGGGGGAGCCCGGGGCCCCGGGGATGGTCCGCGGGTACAGAGAGCTCTCAGGGCCTTCCCTCCCCCCCCACCACTCGCACTTCGTCCCCACCACTCGTCTGTGGTTTGTCTTCCTCCCCCCTTCCCTTCCCTCTGCGCCCCCAGGGGCCCCCCGACGGCAAGGAGCTGCAGCGGTGGGTCACCGCAGAGCTGCCCCCCGAGGCGCACCGCGTGGTGCAGCTGACAGATGACGTCACCTCGGACTTCCTCACTACCGACCCGTCCGAGGGGAAGATGGGGGTGGCGCCAAAGGCAGGTGGAAGGGCTGAGGGGGCGGGGAGAGGGGGCGGGGAGAGGGTTCGTCCTTCTGGTCAATCACGAATGTCGCGACTGCTGGGAAGACAGTGATGTTTTCGGGTTCAGCACCCCACCACCACCATCAGCACCACCACCATCAGCACCACCACCATCAGCACCACCACCATCAGCACCACCACCATCAGCACCAGCAACGGCGGCACCACCACCATCAGCACCAGCAACGGCGGCACCAACTCCACTCCCGCCCCTGGTTGGCTCGCAGATCTCTCTCACTACAACCGGGACCGTCAATCATCATGGGGGGTGCATCCACCCCCTTATCACAGTCGAGGGAGAATTATCCCGCTCTTATGTCGGGACATTAGCATATCTGTCGGTCCTGAAGCCCATGTACGCATGTATGTATGTACGCATGTACGCATGTACGCATGTACGCATGTAGTATGTATGTATGTATGTATGTATGTATGTATGTATGTATGTATGTATGTATGTATGTATGTATGTATGTATGTACATACGTACGTTCCGACCTGGACCTCACCCGCCCTCAGGTGCTGCTGTTCACCAACCGGGATGAGGTCCCCGGTGTGTACAAGGCCCTGGCAGTGGCGCTGAGGGACCGAGCGAACATGGCGTTTGGATGGGTGCAGGTAAGGGTGTACGTCTGTACGGCAGTAAGATGTGTGCACCTGGGGTTTACATTTGGGGACTGCTGAGGGCTATTGCGCGTACACCGTACACCAATCGCAGCACCACATGGGTCTACCGGGCCGTTGGGCCGTTGGGCCGTGTCACAGGAAACCCCCCCAACCCCAACCCCAACCCCAACCTCCAACCGACCGATAAAGAAACGACCCTACCGCAGGGCCCCAGCAACCGCTTTGTTGCCCTCAGGCTGTCGTTCCCTCGTCGTGTTCCCTGCGGGCGGGCGGGTGTCTCTTTACGTCTTGTCCTCTTCTTTCCCTCGTTGCCTCTTCATTACCTTTCTTTGGCCCCTCTGCCCTTTCCTCATTAAGGTTATGGTCATTCTTGGTTCGGCGTTATTTCTTCCAATTTCTTCCTCCGTACGGCAGGCGATAGTATGGCATTACGGCGATCTCCCTTTCTATCTTTACATAGTTCAGTGGCAGCGTCACCTCACCATTACTACTCTAGGTCGAGATTTCCTAGCTTTCGGCGCACATAGCCACGCCATGCCATCGCATGCAGGCATGGGACTTCCCTTCGCTTCGATCTGCTCCCGGAATTGCGAAACCCCGTCCTTATCTTTCCCGCGTGCATTGATTGGCCCTTGGTGGGATGTTGCCGTGCTCATACGGTACGTAGGTAGGTAAGAGTCGTCGTAGTGCTGCGCTCCTTGCTTGCGTCACTTCGCGTCACGTTTGGGAGGAGAGGGCTTTGCGCATCTTGCGCCCACGGAAGTAGCCGGAGATGACGTGGCGGTCCCTATACTCCACCTACAGATGATATAGTTTACATACACGTCTTCGGCGGCAACACCCCCTTCGACAAACTACCCCCCCTCGCCCCGGCTGGATATCATCATCGAGCCCAGCACCACACGAGGATGTGGACGACTACCCTCCCCCCTTTCCGCACCACACACCCCCACCCACCCAGGCAAACAGCCCCGCCGCCCGCTCGACCATCAACTCCTTCAAACCTCCACGGGTGCCTGCACTACTTGTCGTACTGCCCACCATTGTGTAAGTGTACGATTCTTGTACGGCATGGGGTCCTAAGTATTGCGGGTACGCGCCTGCCTGTCCGTACTGTTGTACAGTGTCTGCCTTCTTCCCCCACTCTTGTGTTGAGTGTGTAGAGGGGTTGGAAAGAGTGTGGGTGGGTGTTACCTATCCCCCTCCTAACCCTTCTCAACCATTCCACACGAACCCACCCAAGCCTACAAACCTACACTTACATACATACACACATACATGTATACACGGACATGCTCTCCCACCGCCCAGGCCGGGTGATGAAGATGCTGAGGGAAGTGGCGGTGGGGGTGGTCCCCGGGTTAGTTTCGGCATGCAGCCGTACTTCGGTCCGCTCAAGTACGGCCCCATGAGGGCCTTTCTGGAGCAGCTGGCCGAACAGATAGAGGCATCTGCGGGTGAGGGGGGTGGGGGGGGGAGGCGGGATTTGTGTGTGGGCAGGGGGGATTGTCCAGGAGGGGAGGGGGGGGTATTGGGGGCAATGGGGTGGGACACGTAAGGGCGGCGAAGGGGGGTAGGGTAGGGGGTTGAGAAGGAAAAAAAGGAGGCGCGCACTCATGAAGAACAGCTACGATGGAGTGGTGGGGTTGGACTGGGGGGATGGTTGGGGGGGCTCGGGTTGGGGACGCTGGCGTCGGGGGCGTGCAGCACAAGTAGGTACCCGCACAAGTTCACAATTTCCCGCACCTGGGTGCTGACAAAGCCTGCTGGTTGTGGTGGCAGGTGTGGTGACCGACCCCGGGGTGATTGAGAAGACGTTGCCGCAGGTGAGTGGCGAGCAAGGGGGTCCTGTGTGTGTGTGTGTGTGCATGTCTGTGTGTGCATGTCTGTGTGTTTGTATGTATGATGACCGGCGGTATGTGCCTGTGTATGTGTGTGCGGGGATGGAAGGGGGGCATGCGGGAATCCGAATGCCAATGGGATGGGGGGTAGGGGGGCCATAGGAGATGAGGTGTGGAGTGGAGGGGGACCCAGAGCAGGTATGTGTACTGCCCACGCCTGTCGTACACATTCAGCGATAGTACGGGCTACCCAACCGCGCGTGTGTGTCAAGTGACGCCGTAACTTTAGTTCACAGGGTCGTCCTGGACGCCGTACCGCAGTTGTGGGGACGCATGGTCGTACACCTTCCGTATATCCTCTTCTAATCTGTGTACAAATCGCGTGCCCACCTGGGCCTCTGTTGGCGCCGTGTCCTCCCTGTACCTGAGACTTGTCCCGTGTTGTTTGGCTCGACAGATCACCAACCAGGCTGAGTTCCAGTCGTACTGTACGGAGCCCGCGGGTATGTGCCTACTGGCGCTGCTGGACAGGACAGCGCCGGGATTTGAGGACGAGCGCAAGGTGAGGAGGGGGGAGGGAAAAGAGGCTCAAGTTGTCAGAACCGTACGGTGATATGACAACAAGTATGGTGGAGATTTGCACCCCACTTGTGTATCCAGCTCGCCTTCCTAAACAGGATACCCGCACAGCTGTTTGGCCTCCTTGTTTCCCGCACCACTGCTGGACTGCAGTATCGGCCCTTTCCCCACCTCACCAACCCCCCTCTCACCCCACTCGACCCCCTGCAGCACCTGTTGGCCGCGGCCGTACAGCAAGCTCGC
>NW_003307653.1:6374-17085 GCF_000143455.1 Volvox carteri f. nagariensis | reverse complement strand
GGGGCGGGTTGCGTCACTCGGGGGGATTTTGACATCCGCCGACCCCCGGTACATTTCCCGGGGTAGTGCCGCGATACAACAGGGAGTCGGATGTGTTTCGTTGTGTGGGATGTGTGTGGGATGTGTGTGGGGTGGGGGTGGAGAGCGAGGGGATTGCCTAGATCGGAAGGTTGTTTGGGGAAGGAATGAAAACCCTAAACCCCATCGTTCACCACTTGATTGATTGGACACATCAATGCATTGGTCCGTACCTGGCCTGTACGATCCCACGCATTGCCCTACCTGATGGCCGCCTCCGCTGATGGCCCCGATGCCTCCCCCTCCTCCTGTTCTTCAGTCGTTCGGGGTGCTGTCCAGCGACCTGCCCGTGCTGGTGGCGCTGTCCACACGCAGGATGAGGTTCGGAGTACTGCACTCGCGAGAGGCGGAGAGGTGAACGGGAGGGGGAGGGGGGAAACGTGGTTTGGGGGCGTAGGTGAATGGATGGATGGCTTGCCAAGCGTGGGCAACCCCCCATTCCACCTCCCAAACAGTCTCCCCCCAGGAGGGCTTAGTTCACAGTTTACTACGAACCCCATTCCTCCCCGTTCCTCCCCACGCCCGCCGCCCTATCCGCCCCTCCTCTCCCTCCTGGACAGCTCCCGGGGGTCCCCCCGTCTCCGTCCCGAGCTGGTGTCCCGCTTCATCACAGACGTGCTGAGTGCCAAGATCAGGACACAGCCGCTGCAGGTGGGCTGTGTATCAGGGGGTTCGCGGGGTTGCTAAGTGGGTAGGTGGGACCGCTCCGGCTCCTTCCAAACCTCTCTAACCGCCCCTCTAACCGGCTTCCCTGCTCTGCACCCGGCTGCCCCCTGGTCCTGCCGCTACCGCGTGGCCCTGTCCCTCAGGACCTGCCGGAGATCCGCAAGGGTGACACCTCCTCCGACCATGCTGCCGCCAGGGACACAGGGCGGGCGGCTGCACCTGAAGAACCGGCTGCCGGTGCCGGTGCCGTGGAGGAGGAGTTTGACCTTAACGACATCTTGTCTGAGGAGGTGGAGGGCGGTGCGGGGCTCGGGGGGACTAAGGCGGAGAGACTGCAGGAAATTGAGGAGCAGCTCAAGGTACGGAGGCACCCTGGATACCCATTATACCCGGTGTACATCTGTGTTGTGGTGGTGGGTTCGGGGCGATCTGACTGCAGGGAAAGGAAGAGGTTGAGATATGCATGGGGCATGGAAAACGAAGCACAGGCCAGCTGCATTATCATTACCGTGCTTTAGGAAACGGGGTGGGGGATGCTGTTGGGGCGCTGTATGTGATTTGATGTGATATGACATGCTGTGGTGTGATGTGTTTTAATGGACGATCGTATGCCTCCCCCCCCGCCCTCCCCCGCCCCTGCTCTCACCCCCTGGCTGTCCCTCTCAGGCGGAGGAGGAGGCTCGTAGGGCGGCTGAGAAGGCCAAGAAGAGCAGTAGCAAGAAAAAGAAAAAGAAGGGTGGCAAGAAGAGCAACAAGAGCAAGGAGGAACTATGAAGGACGAGATGATAACCTTACCGCATCTGCGGGCCCTGATCTGTTTTGTTCTTGCGGGAAGGAGGGGATGTGTGCGTACCGGGGAATGAGGTATGCACGTGGGCAGGGCGGGGCAGGGAAGGGAAGGGAAGGGAAGGGGGTGGGACTGAATGGATGCATGTTATATGATGTGTGGGACAGGGGGGCATATCTTCACCCATGGCCTCTATCCGGCGAAACCTGCCTTCCCCGGTATTTCGGGGCACCCTCATCTAGTCACCCTGGTCAATGTCTCAGTGGATCGCTTAGGTTCCGCACCCACCACCAGCATCCAACGGAATCTGCCGGATCGACGGCGGGCTCAACTCCAATTTTGGTCGGCTCACAAGTCAACTTTATCCCAGGTCACCACCATCTATGGACTAGGGACACTTTAACCTCCACCATCGAAAGGATTTGGAATGGTGTGCATGCCAATGCTGGCACACAACGTCACACATGTATCTCGTTCCCCAACCGCCTTGTTTTAACTATGACACTCGACAGACGGCTGTACATCTGCAATGTATTATACCATGCTCGTTGGTTTGCCCAGTCAGTTTAGCATGGTAACGATGTCACTATTGATGCACGATGGCGATTTGAACATGGTGAACGTCACCTCGAAGCTCTTAGCTATCGAGACGGCAAGCGGTGGGTCGGGTAAGCCTACCGAGTCGGCAGCTTCTGCCTCTGTCGGCGGTTTGACATTTGGTGCTTCTGGTTCTGATCTTGGCAATCGTGGCGCGACCAGAGCAGCTCGGGTAGTACTCGGAAACAGGTGATTTGCTACTGATTGCCTGTACACGTTGTAAAGGAATGTTGAAGAATCAATGGCGGCACAGCTGGCGCTGACCGCTACTTCAAAATGTGGTTGCCGGCGAAGAGATCGGACACGATAAAGGTGTTACAAATGTTGTAATTAATGTAAGGTTAGTATATTGACAGACTGCAGGACTTGAGGGACAAAACACCCAATGCATAAGAAATGTCAGGCCGCGCTAGGTAGTTGAGTTTTTACATTAATTCAATTAAAGCTTCTTCAACTCTCTCACCAAAGCCCTATACTCCGTGGGATTGCCCAGCAGCTCCTTTCGGTCCCCAGTAGGTGTGCACCTAAAAACTGGAGGCAAAGGGGTAGACCATGGCTTGGCGTCCACCATCTTATGACGCTCTAGCAGCTGCTCAATGTACCTGCATTGCGACAACACCAGCTCACCCGACTTCTCCTTTCTAATCTCCATGCCCCAAAACACGATTCTCCAAGGTCTCATACCTTGAAAGCCTTCACAATTGCTGCTTTAATAGCCCGGACTTTTTCCGGGTCCTAAAGCAATTTTTCTTGCTTAAGCAACTTTGGAATTTTTGGCCAATTGGCTTGTAGTTAGCTTACTCTCGTAGTTTTTCTTCATTGAAATTTTTACGCGGCTGCCCTAGCTTTACTTTTAAACCTTTGTAATTCGATGGGAGTTTTTGGAATTATTATGTGACAATGTAAGATTTACAAGAAAAATTCCGCTACTGATATTCTTCCTTCATTTTTAAGGCACCCACTATATTTAAGTAAGGAGAAGGAGAAATTGGCCCTTGATTAGTAGATGATAGTAAGGGAGTGAATGTAGCAAGCTACATTTACCTTAGGATATCTTTAAGCTATCAAAGCATAATCACAGTAACGGTACGGTCCCGTAGTTACCAACCATACTCGTTAACCTTTACGAACTCGCTTTCTGTTGCGCTATCACAACCTAGCGTACGACAGCAAGACTCCAGGAATGGAGATGGCGCCAGGTGGGCCGCATTTAAGCCACCCTGGTGAAGTGCTTCGGCCAGACACTTTCGTATCACTATACCAGTGTTCAGGGTTCAAGACTTTGCTGTCACCGTTCACGACGTATGTCTTAAAACTCGGATTTCCCGTATCGTTTCTCGCTCCTAACGCTTAGCCGTCCTTCGCGGTCGAGGCCCTCTCCTCCCACGGCCTTGCAACCCAACACTTCCACAGAAAAGCCTAGGGTAAGGGACGGCTGTTACATTTTGGTATCAACGATCATTTGTTTGGTCCTCGCCTCACATTGCACGGCAGCCGTTACTATTCAATTGTCTGAGTCTTGGACTCGACTTTTCCGAAAATGGTTCCTTAGCCTATAGCTAAGACTAAGGCTGTCTCCGTCTCTAAAATTGGAAGTCACCTATAGGCCGGGCCATCGCCTAATAGGTAGGACCGCGGAATATGTGGAGTATAGGTGATTTCGCGTATATGATCGTATACAACACACCTATAGGCGATCTGTTGTATACAGCATGGTCTATAGGCCTGTAGGCTATAGGTTACCATGTGTACGCAAGAAAGCTGTGAGAGCCTATAATCGTTGTATACAGGTATGCCTTTATGTAGGCCGCTCGTATATACAGTGTTCGGGCCAAAGCTGCACTAGCTGCTGCGTGCGAAACACATTTGACCTCCCTTAAAATGCTGCAAACTATGAGGTCTGTGCATATGAAACGTATTGTATTCACCCTTCATGCCGAGGCACATGCATCGATGGAGCCCATGCATTGCCGTCAGGTACCCCTCGTCCCTAAGATCTACTGCTGTAACAACCACGCACACATACTGCTAGTAGTCATAAGAGCTGTAATTCCTGTGACCTCTGGTGTCCTGTTCGCGCCAGTTGCACCGCAAACGCTTCCACATGAACTGTTAAACTGTTTAAAATTTTCGTATTCTTAAGTATCGCTCGTGTGTATGCTTTGAAAATACAGGAGATGGAAAAGGTGCGCTTACAGCGCTAGCCGTCAGAGATTTCTGGCTTACCAGGGTCTCAAGATCTAGGGCCTCTTTCCGAAAGCACTGAAAGGAGTTTTGCAACGTTATGTAATCTTTTCGGGGACTTTCCATGGACCTGCCGGCGAAGTAAGGGAATGATATGCGCACGCCGCCGAATAACTAATTATCAGTAAACAGTTAACCTGCAGGTATCACGTTGAACTTCTTAATGCAATGCTAACATAAACCAAACAGGACAAGCCTACAACATGACTTCCAAAGGGTGGCATGTATGTTAGAAGCGCCCTGCATTCCGCTAAGGTACAGCTTGTTAGCTATTTGGACGGAACAGTCTTTTTTGCGTTCTTTTCCGATTACCTCTTACACTGCTTGTCCTGCGCATCCTTTACATGTACTATGGCTAAGGGATCCCTTCCGGATGATGAAGAATGTGCTTTATGCTGGACCAATTACACATCACGATCAGCATCGATTAAGCGGCTCCAGGAGCTGGTACCAGCTGGTACCGGCCGGTGCTTAGGGCCCGATCCGCCGCCGGGAGGACGACTTCCTGAGGCAAACACGACGGACATCCCGAACGGTGCTTACATCCCGTGTTATGGAAAATTGCTCTTACGTGTGTGGACCGGACGGATGGACATGAGGCAACGTTTTGCATCACTTGTTTCTTGGCCGCAAGCAGCAACGTAGTGAAGGACATGGACGCGCATGCACAGGCCATGGAATGGTATGTCTAAATCATGGATGGCGACGTTCAACTCTCAGAATGGTGATTTCTGCCTTTGGGTTCAATTCTGAACCTGGAATGCTGCTGGCTCTGCCCGTACCGGAAAAGTGCTTTCCGGTACGGCGGTGTCAGGAGGTGGTATGTACGTCGTCTTAGGGGCAACCCTAAGACCAAGGGGATGAACGAATAGAGATATACTTTCTGTTTCTTGGCTGCAGCAAGTGTTGTCCTGGGCGCAACGTTGATGGCCTGATGCCGACGCGACCTCCTTTACGACAATGCTAGGCAAACGCAGCGGATGTTCATGAATTACTTAAGCGTTCATATTACTCGTCACAGCTTCAACGGCACTGTACTGGGCGGATGTAAGACGTGCGTTGGTGGACGCGATGGCCTTACGAAGGGGGAGAAAGACGCTTAGGAGATGCTTGGATTGTTATGTACAAGTCACGGACGGGGACGTTTAACTCTATGAATGCTGAGTTTTAGCTACTAGTCGGGTTTTTTGAACTTCGCTGTTGTTGGTTCCGCCCGTACAGGAAAAGTGTCTTCTGATACGGCGGTCACAGCAGGTAGTATCCACGTCGACTTGTATGCAAAATAGGGGGGTCCTTGTGAAGCAGCTGCCCGCGTTTTCAAAGCACGTATGGTGTTGGATTGTAAGGTGCCCAAGTACGTTTTCGAGGAAGAGAATGTGGCCAGGCTGGAGAGGAAAGTGCAGTGGCATATTGGAATGTGAGATTAGCGTAAGCGAGTTACAGGGTGTTTTATTGCACGGGCGAATTTACGTGCAAATCTTTCACCGTAGCATCAGTCCTGAGTTCACTTCTTGGAACGAACATCAGCATAGGTGCAAGCCCTCTCGCTTGGGGGGATATGCAAACAAACATCCTGATAGGGGTAAACTCGCACGCTACCGAGCATTCAACCGAGCACATGCATGCTTAGTTGAATGGTGAGATGCGACCCCCCCTTCATTTCGTGCTCGGCAAGCCTGCCACCGCGTACCGGATATGTTGGCGATGTTACAGAACGCTGCACCTTGGTTTCTGTGCGCATTACGTACGTTGCTCGACCCCGCCGACCAAAACTACACGTGCCCAACTGAAGACATTCCCGGTGGTTGTGCAGCAGCTCTTGAGGCTGTTGCTGGCTGAAATCCATCCTGAGCTGTTGCAACACGGCTAACGCGGGCACGTCCTATGCACAGCAAATACCGTAGTGACAGGAAATGTTCGTGATTTTAATTTCGTGACGGCATCACGAAATTATGTCACATATAAATTACAAGCTGTTCCAGGCGATGGTCGTCACGAATATATGTGTGCTCCGAAGCCAAATCGTATAATGCCTTCAACACAGTAATTACTCGACAAATTCCACTTTTCTGGCCATATATACATCCATAGTAATTGAACGGACATGGATCCGAGGGCTAAGCGGCCTAAGCAACAAAGCCTCCTTCAATGCGGACTGAGGCGAACGGCCAGGCAGTTGAGGGCCCCCGCGCGCCTTGCCGACTACGCACACTAATCTGGAATCTGGTGTTTGCTGGTGTGCAGAATAACCGTGCATGCATTGGCCAGCTTTTGCGTCAATCGGCGTTCTGAGTCGGACCCATTAACGAATATTGCAGGCACCGTTGCTTCGGTTGCGTTGGCTTCTCACGAATTCAAAAGTTTCACCAATAATTTCGGGTGTAATTTTGAGGGTGTCTCGAACAATAAAATCACGAACATTTCCTGTCACTACGGTAGCTGTTCCAAGCCAACAGCGGCGTCCATGTCACCGACAAGGCTTTAAACGTCTTATCTGTTCTTATGTTTAATTAAGTTTATGTATGTTATACTATGCGCAACTTTGTAATTTGACTTTACTCTGAACAAGGTGCTGCATACAACTGCCTCTTCGCCAGCGCTTCATCTTCCGCGGCAGTTTCACGAGCCCAGAGTTGCAAGCTACGACGTTGGCTTTCGGTGCTTTTAGTTACTGCAAAGCATCCACGCAATAGTTCAGCGTGCGGCTATGGCCAACATGCTCACCTGCGCAACGCGCTGGCGCACCTGGTCCTCATCCGCCAAGAAATTTTATATACATTTGTACAGGCGCATTTTGCGAATCGCACGCGCGCATCTGCGCGGCAAAATTCGCTCCTGACTTTTGGGACGAGATGTACGGATTCTCTATTCGCGAAGTACGACCGGACACATTTGTGCGAGAGGCTGCTTAAATAGGGGGGTCCTTGTGAAGCAGCTGCCCGCGTTTCCAAAGCCCGTATGGTGTTGGATTGTAAGGTGCCCAAGTACGTTTGCGAGGAAGAGAATGTGGCCAGGCTGGAGAGGAAAGTGCAGTGGCATATTGGAATGTGAGATTAGCGTAAGCGAGTTACAGGGCGATTTATTGCACGGGCGAATTTACGTGCAAATCTTTCACCGTAGCATCAGTCCTCAGTTCACTTCTTGGAACGAACATCAGCATAGGTCCAAGCCCTCTCGCTTGGAGGGATATGCAAACAAGCATCCTAATAGGGGTAAACTCGCACGCTACCGAGCATTCAACCGAGCACATGCATGCTTAGTTGAATGGTGAGATGCGACCCCCCCTTCATTTCGAGTTCGGCAAGCCTGCCACCGCGTACCGGATATGTTGGCGATGTTACAGAACGCTGCACCTTGGTTTCTGTGCGCATTGCGTACGTTGCTCGACCCCGCCGACCAAAACTACACGTGCTCAACTGAAGACATTCCCGGTGGTTGTGCAGCAGCTCTTGAGGCTGTTGCTGGCTGAAATCCATCCTGAGACTGTTGCAACACGGCTAACGCGGGCACGTCCCTATGCACAGCAAATAGCTGTTCCAAGCCAACAGCGGCGTCCATGTCACCGACAAGGCTCTAAACGTCTTATCTGTTCTTATGTTTAATTAAGTTTATGTATGTTATACTTTGCGCAACTTTGTAATTTGACTTTACTCTGAACAAGGTGCTGCATACAATTGCCTCTTCGCCAGCGCTTCATCTTCCGCGGCAGTTTCACGAGCCCAGAGTTGCAAGCTACGACGTTGGCTTTCGGTGCTTTTAGTTACTGCAAAGCAGCCACGCAATAGTCCAGCATGCATGCCGCGTGCGGCTTTGGCCAACATGCCCACCTGCGCAACGCGCTGGCGCGCCTGGTCCTTTCCGCCAAGAAAAAATATATACACTTGTACAGGCGCATTTTGTGAATCCCACGCGCGCATCCGCGCGGTGAATTTCGCTCCTGGCTTTTTTGGACGATGTACGAACGGTTTATTCGCGAAGTACGACCGGACACATTTGTGCGAGGGGCTGCTTAACCAAATACAACGAAACCAGGGGATGATATGACAGTTTTGGAATGCTTGTTTCTTGGCCGCAAGCAGCAGCATACTTAAATCGCGTTGGGCCATTTGCCCAGGCTGCCGCGAGGACGACAAGCCAGGCTAATGCAGCTGGTGTCCATGATTGGATCATTACGTGCTGAATATGAAAGATTGCTACGAAGACTCTGACCCTGACGAACGTAAAATGTGATGTTCGTAAGGAAGAAAACAGACGCATATCCAAGGCATGGAGCTGTTTGTAGGGAAACCGTAAATGAAGGTTTAAGGAACTGAACGATGAATTCTGCCGGTGTGGTCGGTTCTGGATCTCTTATGTTGCTCGTCACGCTCGTACGGAAAATGTACATTTGTTGCAGGAGGGAGTCTGTGTGTCAAGTCGTAGTCAAACCTTTTTCAAAGGGGATGAGCACACACACAGCTTGCATTCCATGTTCACTAACGTCAGCCCACAGTAAGCTACTGGGCTAGACTTGGAGGGTCCGACCGGGGCAACTCGTTTCTGTGGACTTGTAGGCAAGTCAAGTAGGGCTATGGAATGCTAGGACAATGTTATTATGTTTGTGTTATAGGCTTGGGTAGGAATTCTTAAGCAATACGTTGAGTGGCTTTTCCGCCGGCGGGAGGACGACAATCCCATGCAAACAGGACGGATGTTCCGAATGTTGCTTACATTCATGTTGTCGAAGCTCGCGACGACGGCTCTGGACAGGACGGATGTCAAGTGTGCGTTGGTGGACGTGATGGCAACGTAGTGAAGGACACGGACGCGCATGCACAGGCCATGGAATGGTATGTCTAAATCATGGATGGCGACGTTCAACTCTCAGAATGGTGATTTCTGCCTTTGGGTTCAATTCTGAACCTGGAATGCTGCTGGCTCTGCCCGTACCGGAAAAGTGCTTTCCGGTACGGCGGTGTCAGGAGGTGGTATCTACGTCGTCTTAGGGGCAACCCTAAGACCAAGGGGATGAACGAATAGAGATATACTTTCTGTTTCTTGGCTGCAGCAAGTGTTGTCCTGGGCGCAACGTTGATGGCCTGATGCCGACGCGACCTCCTTTACGACAATGCTAGGCAAACGCAGCGGATGTTCATAAATTACTTAAGCGTTCATATTACTCGTCACAGCTTCAACGGCACTGTACTGGGCGGATGTAAGACGTGCGTTGGTGGACGCGATGGCCTTACGAAGGGGGAGAAAGACGCTTAGGAGATGCTTGGATTGTTATGTACAAGTCACGGACGGGGACGTTTAACTCTATGAATGCTGAGTTTTAGCTACTAGTCGGGTTTTTTGAACTTCGCTGTTGTTGGTTCCGCCCGTACAGGAAAAGTGTCTTCTGATACGGCGGTCACAGCAGGTAGTATCCACGTCGACTTGTATGCAAACCAAATACAACGAAACCAGGGGATGATATGACAGTTTTGGAATGCCACTTTCTTGGCCGCAAGCAGCAGCATACTTAAATCGCGTTGGGCCATTTGCCCAGGCTGCCGCGAGGACGACAAGCCAGGCTAATGCAGCTGGTGTCCATGAAGGGTTCATTGCGTGCTGAATATGAAAGATTGCCACAAAGACTCTGGCCCTGACGGATGTGCATTGTAAGGAAGGAAACGGATGAAGAGTTAGCTCCGCGGTGCATGGAACGTTAAGTAAGGATGATGGACTGTAAGCGTTAATATTCGGAGCAGGGATTTCTGTCTTTTCGCTCGGTTTTGAAAGTCTAACGTCGATTGCGCATCCCGTTTGTTCGGGGAACGTACTTAGATCTGATACGGCTCACCCGATTAGCAATAATGCTTTCTATGCTTGCATAACCATTTTGCAAACACAGACCATGTATCCGCATCATTTGTTCTGTGTAATAGAATTTGTTTAAAAGAAAAATCTCGAAGAGCTATCCTGTTGGTATTTCATGGCTGGACTTCCAGTGCTCCATCCGTACCCAGTGCGGGGCCCGCCCGTCGCCTGCGTAGCTTCGCAAAATTTCGCAAACATTCCTCGTTCACCGGCAGGCGCCCTAAGTGCTACGAAGGTCGTAACACATCCAGCTTCAGAAGAATAGCATGTAGACGTGTTGTTGGACTGCCACTGAACAAAATCTTAAACAAACGGACCTTCGTCGAACTCTCGACCATCAGAAACTGTCATGTCGCGAAGGCGCTTGTCTCAATAACCACTTGTTAGCACGTGTCATTAGCTCACTGTTAATAAATCATTCTCATTTCGCTTCCTACCACCTTTCAACTATACCACGTCTGCCACCGCCGCCGCCATGGAGCCAGCAGTGGAATTATT
>NW_003307653.1:0-6025 GCF_000143455.1 Volvox carteri f. nagariensis | reverse complement strand
GCATCTTTGAATCCATATCATATATGCTTGTTGGGGACGCATCGACTGGTGCCAGACCGTGATGCCCTTGAAAGACGAGTTTCACCCGTGGATGTGAAGGAAGGGAGGCAATGAAGCAGGCAAGCTTGAAGACGAGCATCTTCACCACATTCTGATTCTGTCGCCAATTCGTAATCGCTGCCAGCGCGGCCGTAAATAAGCGGGTAAGGTGTATTCATTGTCAAACCTTGTGTAAGGGATGTTGCACTGTCACTGTGTCGTGCCTGAGCATACTTCGTTTTCCTTGTCCATACATGGTGAGCATTGATCCCCGTGATTTGTGATGCTGCCTGCAGGATGGGGCGTCACTACCTGGGCCCAGTGGAATACCTGCAGTACATCAGGGAGAACAAGCAGGTGTGGACCATGGTAGGCTATAGTGGCATACAGGAGTACATGTGATGGATGTGTTTACAATTATCCCTTGATACACCCAGGATACTACAGAATGTCAGTGCAGCAGACTCATGGTATGGAAGTCAACATTTTCATTCACGGTATACATGTCGGGAAGCTGGCCCTGTGGGTGGCCATTGCATTGCCAGAGGACCAATACCCCACAAAAGCATGCAAGGACTATGCCAGAGGCAGGGTTGTAAAAAGTACCTGACCATGTATATGATGTAGCACCTCATGATCATGTCCCTTAGTAGCAACTTTTGCCTGTGCTCACCATATATGACACTCTTACTGACCAACAGTGTCATGTTTGTGACATGCATTAGCCCATATCAATGACAGCAATGCCATGGACATGATTTTGCCTGCTGATGCGTATGCAGCAGGCTTTGAATGGTGGACCTGCAGCTGAGCTGGGCGCCACGATGGATGGTGGCCTGGTGAGTAGCAGCTGCAGCGGCAGCGGCAACGGCAGCAGCAGCAGCAGCAGCAGCGGAAGCGGAAGCGGAAGCGGCAGTGGCAGCCGCAGCCACAGCCGCAGCCGCAGCCGCAGCCACAGCCGCAGCCACAGCCGCAGCCGCAGCCGCAGCCACCGGCACAGGCACAGCCGCAGCCGCAGCCGCAGCCACAGCTGCAGCCATGGCAGCAGTGGCAGCAGCAGCAGGCACAGCAGCGGCAGCAGCCGTGACAACAGCAGCAATAGCAGTGACAGCCATAGTGGCATCGGTGGTGGCAGTGGTGGCAGTGCTTCTGAGCAGCAGCAAGCAGAGGCAGCTGCTGTAACACAGCAAAGGCGTAACCCGGGATGCTCAGATTGGCATTTGCGTCGTTACATTGCCCCCCACTTAGCAATGGACGTCCTCGGCCATTATTTCGAGCACAGGAGCCATCCCACCTCGCGCCAGTGCGCTGGTTTATCCATTACACCATGAAATCGCCAATTTGCGACTTGCTGGTTGCCAGAATCGAACCGCCGACCCGAAGTTTATTTCGGAATTCGTGCGGTCCCGTCTCGATACCATTGTAACACAGCAAAGGCGTAACCCGGGATGCTCAGATTGGCATTTGCGTCGTTACAGCTGCAGATAAGACTCCGTCCAAGCAGGAGGAGCTAGCACATGCAGAGTTGGGCTAATGCAGACAAGAGCAACCTGCTGTAGCTGCAGCTGCATCATCCTCAGAGCAGCAATGCAGCTCGTGCCCAGCCTCCCACTATAGCTGTGATTCATCCAAGCTAGCCTTTAAGCTTCGCGCCTGGTATGTGTGCTTGAAGCTATGTATGTGCTGCAGATGTTGCTGTAACCATCTAAGATTTTATATGCCGCTACACGCCTAACCCACGTTGCACGTATCAACGTACCTGTGTACCAGAGAGCACAGGTACTCAGGGACAAGAAACATGCCATCGGCCGGTCAGGTCTCAGCCTTCCTTGGATACAGGCCATGGAAAAGGTTAAGAATCTGCAAGGTCAGTGTATGCAAGCTTGTATTTTCCCAAAATGTTGACCCAATGGCATCACACTGTATGCATGTCTTGCATTTTTTTGCAAACAGATGAAGCAGCCTGGGGCATGGAGGGTGCAAAGTACCTGCAGCAGTGCCTCACAGAGCAGCTGGTGGCTGCCTGGGGGGTGTCTGCACAGGATCTGGATCATGCCAAGGTAGGCTCGCTGGTTACATAGGTTAATGATACAGTACTAGCAGGTTTAGCAGTGATAATTTAGCTAGTTGTTGACTATGCTATGCATGTGAACTTCACACTTGTAGGTTGTCATCAGGTGTATGGGATGTCTTTACTACGCCCCACTTCACACCGTCACTTACATCCGTGGTGGCGGCCTGGCTAAGTCCCTTTTCAAGACCCAGGCATGCCCAGTGTGCGACATTTCAATCCTGAACAACGACACCCCAGGGGGCTATGGTGTGTGGTACGGACGGGTAGGCAAATGGAGGTTTGGTTTCCATTCGTTGTGTGTATGTACTTCAGTTCTCTGGAGTTTGCTCATATGTGCATGGCCCTTGTGTGCAGGTGCAGCTACTGCTCAGCGTGCTCTACAAAGACAAGGTAGCAGATGTGGTGTATGTTAACTGGTTTGATGCTCCAGAAGATGAATGGAACCGTGAACTGAATCTCCGTCCGCTGCGATGGCAGAGGTAATAAAAGTAGTTTACACACAGTCATAATTTCAGTTGTATACCTCCCTCTCTTGCACTAACACTAACCATTGATTGTCCACACAACCTCCACTTCCAGGGTGACTGGAAAACCAGCAGCAGCTTATGGGTGTATCCCGTTTGAGTCCATTATCGAGAGAGTGTGCATTGTTCGGATCTCCCAAGTTAAAGTCAAACGTACACGTGGTTCCTCCAGCAGAAGCATGGATGATGTGGAAGAGTCCATGGGCAATGCAGTTCCCACAGCACAATTTGTGCTCAACGAGCTCATCGGCAGCCCACCCCATGGCCTTTTGCCAGTCGTGTTGGAGGATATTGCTGAAGAAGTCAGGCAGCAGTCTCAAGAGAGTGAAAAGTGAAGCTTGCGCCCATCAGAAGCATGGGCACTATTGGACAAGCTTATGGCCATCGAGGAATGGGAGCAATGGGAGTCTGGTTGCGTGTGGTCAAAAGATGATGACACAGATGAAGTTTCATCAGACGAGGCGTAGCAAAGACGTCCTAGATAATAACGACCGGGTAGAGGAGGATTTATCAATTGGGGCTCATGGGAGTAGGAAATGACTGTTTGTGTTGTGCTGATAGTGTCGGAGAATTTATTCTGTTAAGTGTTTTGGTTGTGTTTTGGAGTTGCAGCATTAATAGGCCAGATAACATGTGGATTATTCATGTAGTACAGCAGACTGAGGGATTGTGGGCTGAGAGCTGAGATTCCTTGTGTGATGCATCACACATATGTGTGATAGTAACGTATGAAGAATATGTGAAAATTGTAATCCCCTGAGCTTCTATACATCCCATATATTTCTGTGCACAAATGACACATGTAAACATCCTGGCAAGTATACAGCATAGCCTAAACAAGGTCAGGTATAGGCTGTCATGTAAACATGAAGGCCTATTATGTGATGCCTATAGCAGTCTTGTAATAGGCCTAATAGGCCTATTACATAATAGGCCTTCATGTTTACTAGGCACTCGTGTACACACACACTTGTATAGGCACTGTTGGTTACAACATCACGTGTAGACGCATGCATATACCAGGCAAGTATACACTACAGCCTAAACAAGATCAGGTATAGGCTGTCATGTAAACATGAAGGCCTATTATGTGATGCCTATAGCAGTCTTGTAATAGGCACTCGTGTACACACACACTTGTATAGGCACGGTTGGTTACAACATTACGTGTAGATGCATGCATATACCTGGCAAGTATACACCACAGCCTAAACAAGGTCAGGTATAGGCTGTCATGTAAAGGGCAATGCATATTACGTGATGCCTATAGCGGTCTTGTAATAGGCGCTCATGTACACACGCACCTGTATAGGCACTGTTGTTTACAACATTACGTGTAGACGCATGCATATACCTGGCAAGTATACACCACAGCCTAAACAAGGTCAGGTATAGGCTGTCATGTAAAGGGCATTGCATATTACTTGATGCCTATAGCGGTCTTGTAATAGGCGCTCATGTACACACGCACCTGTATAGGCACTGTTGTTTACAACATTACGTGTAGACGCATGCATATACCTGGCAAGTATACACCACAGCCTAAACAAGGTCAGGTATAGGCTGTCATGTAAAGGGCATTGCATATTACTTGATGCCTATAGCGGTCTTGTAATAGGCGCTCATGTACACACGCACCTGTATAGGCACTGTTGTTTACAGCATTACGTGTAGACGCATGCATATACCTGGCAAGTATACACCACAGCCTAAACAAGGTCAGGTATTCTACATATATACAGGGTCCTCTATTAGGCAAACATGTACATATGTCCCTCTTTAGGTCTGGGCCTTTATTTCTCGTATAATACGTGTACACCTAACTGGCCTATATACCTTTCACCTATTTTCCCGAATATCTCGCCTATACAATGCCCGAAAAAATACAGACTCTTTGAGCGATGCTGAGCACGTTCTTATTGTGCGACCGAAGTCTAGGCTAAGGCGCAAATTCCTGGTGATGCTGCATCCACTTCGGACCGACCCACTTCGCGTGGTGAGTCCACATATCTCAGCATTCGACAGAATAAACTCAGCAAACACCCAAATCCTGTCGGCACCAAACGAACTTAGCCTCTCCCAGAGGCTTTGTGGTTTGTTTTGGTTTTGTTTTGGGTTTTGTTTTGTTTTGTTTGGTTTGGTTTCGTTTTCCCTACAAACGCGGAGGGGGGTTAAGAAACTTAGGAGAATGCTTAAGAACGATAAGAACGTCTGAAGAACACGGAGGCAGCGGGTGTGCATTCTTAATCATTCTTACACTGGGATTAAGCGGTTTTATGTAAGTATGTCATATAAGTATGAATTAAGAATGCATCAGCCATGAAAACATTCTGTAATTAATGCCGGATGGAGCTCTTATAATTCCCGGATAGGTAATACATCACAGTGATTGCAAAACAGTGAATATACCATGAAATTTCATGAAAACCATCGACATGTGTCTGGGTGTAATAATGCGAGACAGGCCTCTTAGATTAATCTAACAGATTCACTCAACAGATTCACTCATCATGATCATGATAAGCGAATTCATAACCTATAATCAAATCACCTATGAATCACCTTGCATATGTGTGTATTACATGTACATGGCTAGCTGCAGGTAAAACTACCCATACAATCATAGCTTGCGAGCTGAAGGCCCTGGGGCAATACCTGTACACCTAGAAGCGACGGAGAACAGGAAACACCGCACTGTCATACTCCTGGCATCTGGTGGGGCTGACGTGTGCAGCCAGGATCTGGAGCAGGGTAGGCTCCGGCAGTGCCTGAATGGCAGAGGAAGATAGGTGAGGTAGGCGTGATGGGGAGAGGAGACAGGACCCAGGCGCGGGGCAAGCCCTACCAACTCATAGGGGGTCTAACAGCGGCTAACAGGCGTGCCTGTTAGGGAATGTTAGCCTAACAGATTCTCTAACAGTGATGGGGCTGTCAGACGATGTTTGGGCTGGCGGCAGGTGGATCTGGCTGTTAACAAGCATGTTGAAGAAGTAGAACAGGAATTGGTGCTGTTAGCCGTTGTTAAGGCTTGTCAGATGTTTTCAGACTGTATTTTAGCTCTGTCTCACGTTGTTGATGGATGATGTCGTTTAGAACAAACATTCTTGAACGGTTTGTAACGAAATGTCCTGCCTTTTGCCTAATATTTGGCAAACCATACGTTTCAAGCAATATCATCAATCATGCATATTACCTCGCTTATTAGCAAGGCACTAATTGACTGGATGAAAATCCAGGCTGCTGTTCCAAAAGCACTACTGCTGCAGTGAATTTAGGCATGAAACGAATGGCACTACTTACATGGCGTAAGGTATCCATGTGCTTCACAGTTTAGCATACGAAGCACTACTGCATTTGAAAAGCAGTTCAACGCCAATACCTACTTACA
>NW_003307652.1:223180-231366 GCF_000143455.1 Volvox carteri f. nagariensis | reverse complement strand
GCGGCGCCATCCACCGGAAACGGACCCAACCTCACGAGCACTAATACTCTGAGTCGGCCACTCGCGGTCTACAGATTCGTGTTCTTCATAAGCTAAGCCTGACCCGTAGCTTCTAATCCAGCCTGGTCAAACAACAGCGGCGGCGCATCCCTTTCCCGCTATTTTAAACTGGGTCCGGTCTCTCCCATGCCTTTGATATAACAGAACTTGCGGCGGCTGGCTGTGCCTACAGTCTGACCGCGCGGAGCAATAGCTGGCGTCTGTTACTCACCGCATCGGCCCCCTCCGGGTAACTAGGTGCTCCGCCATTCTGGTGTCCTCCTTCGTCCCGCTGTTGGAGGATGTCCTCCAAGCCTTCTTGGCCTCCGCCGCGCGATTGCTCGCGCTCTGCCATCACTTCGCTGTTACTGGCGACCGATATGCCAGCAACGTCAAATCGCCTTATCTACTTTACTATTGAGCTGGGTCCCGAATACAAAGTAAATCACTATTTAAACAATTCAAAATCCCCAACAGACGACGTTCTGACTTGCGCTTGCTTGCACGGTTGACTGGCGAACTAGCGTTGTCTGGATTCAGCGCTTTGTTCCCAGCTAATCTTTGTAACGCACTACCGTATCAGTCACTGTCCTCTGGCCAATTCCGGTCTGCTCCTCCCGCGCCGCACTTGCCGTACTACACTACAGGACGAGCACTTAATCAACATGCAATGTTGCGTGAAACCAAAGGACCGGGCGGTCAACTCGAACATAGCACTCTGACGATTCTAATAGTGATCCCGCAATCCAAGAGTTAAATATGGAATAAATTTTCCTTGTTTGCCTTTCGACCTTGCTTGTAAGTAGGATCTAAAGGATGCAATTCAGGACTCCTGATGACGACATCAGTGAAAAATTAGGTTTCATGCTTAATCTATAATATACTGTGAGAAGAGTAAAATTCATTCAACTGTGTACGTAGATACGCCAAAGAATGCTGCCAACAGTTCGAAGCAGGTAGCAGTACTAATGTACGGGTGGGCGACATGGTTTTTGCAGCAAACGGGCCGCGTGGGAAATGTAGAGGACACATTTTACGTATTGTTTCTCAACGTTGCAATAACCTCACGAAAGATAGCCTCAGGTCAATAGCTCACGTGCCGGAGCAGCACAGATACAACTGTGAAGCTCAAACCTCGTACCTCTAAGTTTTTCCCTAGACATCGATTTGAAATTTGCACTTGACTAGCTGCTGTTGCTGGCGAAAATCGCGCAACCGCGCTGCCGCCTGTGAGGAGGCGACATTCCTTAAGCCTACTTAAGCGCTTCGGGTTGAACCCAAAGTTCACACGGCGTAAGATGGGTTGTGGGGCATCGTCCGAACGCGTCCCAGCTGCGGCCAACACAGCTGCCGGTATGTAACACACAATGATGTCTTGCGGAAGCGCAGGCGAAAGACCACCGCGCATGGTTCCTTCAAACCTCAATGCCAACATATTCCTAACTGCTCATATAGTTCTTGCTGTGTCTTTAATGACCATTGTGCAACATAAAACCTTTGCAGCTGAACACTTAAACTGCCTTCCTCCCTTTCTTGTCCCTTGTCCGATCCAATCCTCAGCCGAAAAGAAGGATCCAACCCCAGCTGCTCAACAATCAAAGCCTCCTGCTCCCAAAAAGGAGCGCTCCAAGGTCTGCGAGCCCGAAGCAGTTTCGGGCCCTGCCACGCCCGCTCCCCCTCCACTTGCCTCCCCCTCGGAGGCTGCCGCCGTCAAGACAAAATCAGATTCACCTCAAGGGGCCACAGCACCCGAACAAGATGACGGGCGACAAGAAATAAAGCCGCGCCCCGGGTCAGCTAACCCGCCGCGGCCAAACTCAGCGCCGCTTCCCGTACCCACTGCAACCTCCATGGCCAGGCCCGCTTCGGCGACGGCGCAAAGACCGGGTTCTGCCCGACCGCCACGTCCTGGATCCGCTACCCGCCCACCTTTGACAGTACAACAGGCCGCGTGAAAGGTACCAGGGGGTAATGTACGGAGGCTCAATATGACGAATATGCGCTACAGCTGTGAATACACGAGGATGCAGCTTTTGCGACACTGTGCACATGAATGTGTGTCCGCACGCACGTCACCGAAAGAGTGTGTGTAGGTACTTATTTACTGTAAGGGGGACAGCTTTGTGCCACAGCTGCAAAACAACATGGCGTTCTGGAATGGATGCGGACGAAATTATGAAAACGTCGCCTTGGCGCTTTTACGACAAGGCTTTCGCCTGTACAGCATGTTTGTTGCGATGATGTCTGATGCCGCGTACTACTGCTGCTGCTGCTGTTGCTGCTATTGCCGTGCCAAAAGAAGTGAGAGAGCGGTGTTATAAAGTCTATCTAGTGCTTGCAAAGGCAAAGGCAGAGAGTTAATGAGTCATCGACCCGATGGAAATGAAGGACGGAAGGGAAGCATCCCTGGCTGACGTCCCGTAGATCGCGGTCCATTCATATACCAGTGGTAATACGCGACCTGGTAGGTCGATGCCGCTGCGGCAGCCTATTTGGCGGGTCCGCCCCGGCGGCCCCTGGCCAGCCGCCATGTGCCGTACACCGACGACGGAGTCAGCTCTACTGCCTATCAAGCTCGGTCGCCTAGCACACATCGCTGTAGATGCGGTAATATTCTGGGTAGATGGCATCCGGTTGAGAGTACGGCAGAGTACGGCAGAGTACTGGGGTGAGGTTGGGCAATTATTAGCGTTGTAAGTGTAGAGAGACCTGCATCGCCTTGGCCCATCATTAGTGCAGGCGCGCGTGCGTGTGTATTTATGTCCGGTGTATGAGTGCAGGCAGACAGGCAGGAAGGCGGAGGGCAGGGGTTTAGGCATTTCCACGACCCATTCACAGCATAGCACCACTCACAGCAGCTATGTCACGTCCAGGCTGTGGGGACGACGACGCGTCATGTGCTGTGTTTTTGGTGTATGTATGTCTGTTGCTGTTCAGGAGACCCAAATGTAATGTTATGATACTTAATTCTGTACGGCAGCTGCTACAACGTGAAAATTTTGAGGATGCTGGTCGGACAGGATAATGCCATCTGCTGGGTCAATTGATGGTTGAGGTCGTCGTCGCTTTGGCGTGTATGTATGTATGTATGTATGTATGTATGTATGTATGTATGTATGTATGTATGCATGTGGGTGAAAATCACCACTTTGCTAATCTTGACCGTAACAGGAAAAGAAGCGGCGGAGGCGGCATCGCACGGGTCGAATGATTCCGGTTTCTTATTGTCGGGTGGCGCCTTCTTGGATTGTTTCCTGTCCAGTTCTTTCTTAGCAGCTCAGCAAGCCGGCTCAGCAAGGTAGGTTACTATGGGCTTCTTCTCTTCCTAGCAGCAGCAGTGCCCTATCCTAATAACATACATTAGCGGAAACGAGGTACAACAACAGCCTTTCCCACGGGTATACATGTCGATGTTGTTACAGGGTGGTTAAGCTTCACCAGTGGCCTCCTTCCCGAGGCAATTCCCTGCTCTCCCCTGCTAGAGGGGCACCCTAATCCATTCACCCCATCCGACTTCAGAGTGTACTCTTTATAATAAACTTTAGCGGCATACACCGCCGCCCGGCATCTCCCACGCCCGTCCACGTAGTGTAATATTACATATTATAATATTAGCAGGATTAATCCTGCTAATGATGTTGCCGGATGTGGATAATAATGGACTGCGGACAGACGACTGGAATCGGACAGACCTCAAGGGATTGGATCCATCGATCCAAATCCGGTTCTGGATTCAGTTTAGGGAGCTGACTGAGAGTATGTATGTGTTTGCACGTGTATGTGCGTTATTTGGCTTGACAGCGGCAGGGAAACAGCGTGTAGAAATCGCTAGGAGATGAGTTCGTGGTATGAGCTGTTTGGTCACCCGGGTGACGCGGAGGGCGTCGGAGGGTGTATATGATGCGTTTGGCTGTGCATGCGTGTGTTGTTAGTTCATCATTGCGTTTATCAGCATTCTGAAAGCGCAGCACTGGCGAGCGTTGGACGGGTCGCACTTCGCTCTCCATCATAAGTTGGTAATAGAGGCAGGGGCAAAAACTTTCTTCACCGTTCGGCAGTGAGCGATGGATAGTTTTCTATTACAGACATTGGAACGCGGCGGGGGCCCCTCCAGAGATATATGCTTGCCGCCTGTTTTCCCGCGTTGTTCACACGCGCGCATGCACTAACACATGAACAGACGAACGGGGGCATCAGCGGATTGCTTATGAAAGGGCAGGAGCACCTTTTGGGTTTGTGTGGTGAGCTGGTACGACGGACGTTTTCTCGCGAAAGAGAATGTGGAACCGATTGGGGCATCGGGATGGCTGCGTACGGCAGGAAAGTCCGTGAAAACCTAATGTACGGCACTGTCGTGTCGTCTGCGGCCGCCATTTGTACAGAGGGGAGAACACGCAACTCTCAGTCGAGGTATCTTCTATTGACTCTTTTCGGGGGGCTTTGGGCGAGAAATTTGTGTAGGCCAACATGCTAAAGCCTAAGCGATGATGACGATGCTGCTGCTGCTGACGGTTTAGCTAGGGCGTCGGGCGGCCAATGGGCGTAGTGTACATTTGTATATATGTTTGTATGCCCGGTGCGTTGATGTCGTCGGAGCATTCAGTTATGTATGTCCGTTATGTGGGTACGTTGGGGCCCCTTTGGGGAAAACCCATGACCCTGGTAGTCATGCATAATTTCTGCCTTTGGAATATGCCCTGCCGTTTTTGCATTTGGTTTTGCATTACTTTGGACTGCGCTGCCTCTAAGTAGTTATGGATGGCAATCGCCCAGGAGGTGCCTAGGGCTTGCCCGCCTGCAGCCGCCGAACGCTAAACGCGGGGTAGATCTGTGATTACTTGTTTCGTTAGTTGCAGGACAAGCTGGGGGGGTCGAGCGTGTTTGGGACCTGAAGAGCAGTCGAGCGCTTTAACTGTCGGGTCGGTTTGGTATGCCGTGCTGGCGACTTGAAGCAGGGGGGATGAAAGGTGCTGGCTCCGATAGCGGAGCCCTGTATGACCACCTCACAACTACATTGTAACTGATGTTTCAGTAACTGATCAACGCGTTCGACAGCTTGGACGCGTCCTAAAAAGAAAAGGAGACCTTATTTACATCAAACGCTGGCATCCAACATGTTAAGCAACCAAGCACGGCGACCAGTGCGAAGGCGCGGTTGGCAACAAGCCGAGGAAGTAAACTGTAAATGTTTAAAACTCACTTTTTAGGACATTTCTGTTACGCCGCTGTCACAAAAACTGCTAGTTATATGGAGTGGCCTGTTCTGACCCAGTGTACTGCACGAGCATCTGCAGCGGTGGTTAATCCTCAGCTTCACGCGGAAAATCATATGTCTTACTGAACCTGCTAGAATTGTAAGCTGAAAAGGTCGAAGTACCATGTCACCTGATGTTGTCCTGGAGCTCCAAACTGCGCCGAAGGACGCATTGCTGATAAGTGCCGATTCACACAAAGCTTTCAACTTTAGCCCAAATTTTGCTTTACATGCTATGAAATACGACGATCCTTCCAGCTCCGGTGGACTGTAAGCTGAAAGTCATCTCCGACAGTGCTCGGCGAGCTCCCTGGGCTTTCCGTGAGGTGTGAAGTGTATAAAGCTTTCTTCCAGACTATGGGTTGCGGGGCCTCTGCTGCGAGGGTGCCTTCTGTTTCGGCCTTAGACCCAGGTGTGTTATGAAAGCGGGGCGAATGTCGGCAGGGCCCGGACGGCGCATCTCCTCTGTAGTATTTTCATTAATAAATGAAGCTACGTATGCGTCTTTGAGGTTTGGATTTGTTCCTGGTGCCCCGGCAGGCGAACTACGCGACCAATCGCTGCCGAACAGTGTCATCCTGCAAGAGGGCGTTGCAAAGGCAGGCCAAAGGGACCCGGAAGCGCACAAAAGGAAGATTTCAAAAGAGGAAGGCGGAAACCAAAAAGGGAGGCAATCCGCCGGACCCGAGTTGAGCCAAAGCGAAGAACAACAGGCACCAGTAGCCAACCCAACATTTGAGCCGTCCACAGCAACATATCCGAAGAAACCAACCCAGGAACAATCGGCTCCGGAACCTGTCCAGGAGCCGCCTGAGCTGTTCGGATCTTCCAGCAGCGGAAAGGTTGCAGATCTACTGCAGGATCCAATCCCGGCGCCATTATCCCAGCGGCAGGACGCAGACTGCAAAACACAGGATCCGGAAGTCAATCTCCCTCAGTGCCGCGATCTAGGATTTGAATCTCCTGAAGGTCAGGATCCGGATTCGCTTCAGCAGCAGCTTGAACCTCTTCAGGATCTGCAGCTGGGCTCTACCGGCGCTGGCGAGGACGTTCCCAACGACGCAGCAGTTGCCGGTGCACCAGCACAGGCTTTAGTAGCAGCGCCAGCCACAGTCGAGGACGACACTCGGGTAGCAGATAGCTGGGCATCGTCACCAGCTCCTCCATCCTCGCCCCAATCAGTTCCAAACACAGCACCACAAACACCACCAGCAACAACAGCAACAACCGAACACCCCGGAGAGGAGCAGCGCAAGGAAGGTGAATCCGGCGACCAATACCCTGACAACCAAACGCTGAAAAACGACGAACTTCCAGTGGACGGCGAACCACCTGTCAACGACCAACTTCCTGATAGCAACCAACCACCCGGAAGCACCATGGGAAATCCCGAACCGGGCGCCAAGGCCGGTATCCCCGCTAGGGCCATCGCAAGTTATCCATCCGCCTCCTCCTCCTCAGCAGCAGGATCTTCCTCCAGCAGGACGGCACCCTCATCCACCGGTGTGTCCAAAACACCCCCGTCGTTCTCCGTGTCTCCCCAGAAGAAAACACCAGACGTTTCCAAGCAGTCACCGTCGGCATCAAAGCTGTCCGCCAAGGGCGGCGGAGGGCAGCAGGCCGCACCTGTTTCATTGACGTCACAATCATCATCACGACAACAACCAGCAGCAGCGCGTGGTGTCAAGCCGGCGGCCGCCGCCACATCCCAGGCTGCTGTTAGACAGCAGCATCAACCGCAACAACAGATGCAACTGAAACTACCACCGACAACACAGCAGCAGCAGCAGACACAGCAGCAACAGACACAGCAGACACAGCAGCAGCAACTCCAGCAGCAGCAGCAGCAGCAGAAGCCTCCCCAACAACCCCGTATGGTCGACTGCGCCGTCTCGTTGCAATTCCTTATCGAGTTCTGCGCCGGTGTCCCCGAGGTGAGCCCCCGGGTGGCCAGATCAATCAGCACCCGGGAAGTACAGGCCAGCAGCTACCAGCGTTAAAATCTGGCCTGCCTGTAGCAGATATGTCCTAATTAGGCTATACGGAGTCCTAAACCTAAACCTAAACCAAACCTTGCGCTGTGGCTCATCTTCTATCGCGTTATGAAGGCGGTTATGTCGCATTGCAGTGCGGGGGCATGCCTTGCGGGGGAAGTCACCTCGTGTCACCGCCATCTGCGGTGCGGTGGAGACGGGCGGGGCCAGGAAAGCTTGGGAAAGCATTAGATTTGGCTTTTAAAATTTCGCCGATTCGGGAATTGATCAAAATACGACCGGCGATCGTTGCACCGTGCGTTGGCGAGCCTGGCCGCTTAGTTTCACATGTTGTTGTTACATATATGTACATGATGATATCTAGCGGCGATGTACGTTATTAAAGTACCATGGTATTTGTGGTGTTTGTTGTGGTGGTTGTGGTTGTGTTTCCTGATCAGGACATGCCCACTTGGAAGGTGGTGACGGATATAATTGTCCCCAGAACTCGAGAGCGGCAGTGTCGCTACGTGGAGGTCATTGAGCCACGTTACGTGGGGCCCTGTGACTACTTCATCAGCCACAGGTATGTATGTGGGTCGGTGGGTCGGTGGGTCGGTGGCAGCTTGCTTGGTTGCATTTTGGTTGGCTGTAGTTTGGTTGGTTGCAGTTTGGTTGGCTGTAGTTTGATTGGTTGATTGCAACTTGGTCGGGATCCGCGGTCAGGACGTACATGCGGTACATGCGGTACATGCCCCCGGGAAGACGGGTGTGTTTCACGGGTTTGTGTTTTTTGGGGGTGTGGGGGGTTGCATGAGGGGGAGTTGCATGGGTCGGCGGGTCGGGAGATGAACGGGTGCGTGGACAGGTGCTAACTTGGCGGGTTTTACTTCAGGTGCAGGTGCTGGCATGTCTGCGGT
>NW_003307652.1:219882-223130 GCF_000143455.1 Volvox carteri f. nagariensis | reverse complement strand
ACCCCCCCTCCCAACCCCCCTCCCAACCCCCCCTCCAAACCCCTCGGATTATGTATTCCGCGGCTGCACGGCCAATGCCATCGGCCAGGTGGGCTACACCGTTTAGTCATCTTGTACGGTATGTACGGAAGCACTTGGTGGAGTTAGGTGACGTGGTGGAGAGCGACTGCAGCGGCGACAGTAGCTCAGCGGCGGCGCCGCCGCCAGGTGTCGTACTCACCAAGGCCAAATCAAAGGGGAGGAATGCCCCAGGGGCTGGCGGTGGCGCTGCCGCCGGTGCCGGCGATGGCGACGAGGACGAGGAAGCAACACCCAAGCGAAGTGCCGATAAGGTATGTACGAACGTGGGGTGCATGCCCGGTATACGACGGGTAGAAATGGTGTTTGCGTGTCGTACGGAAAGGATGAATTGAACAATATGGAGGCGAAAGGAGGGGTGGACGGACATCATTATCACATCGGCCATAGCCGACTGTACCCATTTCTGGGATTAGTTTACTCAGATGCCTTCCTCGGCATGCTGCTATCATGTAATGGTTATACCTTTTCTCCGTACATATTACTCGTGTCGTACAGGTGTTTGTCTGGTGCGACATCTTTGCCATCAACCAGCACCCCGGCCAGGTCCAGGCGGATGACCTGGCGCAACTCAAGGTACGGCAAGAGATCCAAGGAACGTCGTACATACAAAAATGTTGTACAGTCCTGGTTCCGGAACAACTCACTATAACCCCTTACCTGTCCAAGCTCTACATATCCATTAAAGCATTAATAACAAATGAATAAATAAACAAACAAACAAATAAATATATAATAACACGCCTAACGGTGGGCTGCGGCTTTTGCTAAGGAGACAGAGGTGGTGGATTTTAAGAGTCTCCTCTTGGCGGCCCACGCACTGCCCACCACCACTATACATCAGTTTAACTTCACAGTAAAAAGCCATGACGGCATGCCAAGAAAAAATGCTATGCTGTTTGCGCATTGCTGTCTTTGGGTTCAAAAAAACAGTTACAAACTTATGCCCGTATGCTACGCCGTACAACGCCGTACATGCTTTGCCATACGCTTAGGACTGCGTGGAGGCGTCCCACCAGACGTTGCTCTGCCTGGACGACAAGGGTCTGGTGGGGCCGGGTGGGGGGCGGGGTGTATGGGGGGGAAGCGGGGGGGAAGTTTGGGTGGGGAGGGGGTTAGGAGGGGCTGGGGGGTAAAAGCAAAAGGCGACAACATCGATGGGATTTTTAGCTGGCTAGCTGATATATGCGTGCTGGTATGTGTTTCTGTATGCGCCTGTGTGTGTATGTATTTGGTTGTGGTTGGGACCTTGCCAATGCCCTTTGTACGTCAGCAGGTCGTTCGTCCCTCGTCCCAACGGCCATAGAGCACCGGTGCTCGTATATCGTACTTAGTGGTGCCGTTGCTGTTTCACTCACTCACCCACTTCCGATCATTCTTTGCAAACCCTAAAGCTCCCTCCGTTTCTCGGGTGTCGGGAGGTTGGTATTACCAGTCCGGAGCCTGACCCTCCGTATGTCCGTCCGTATGTCCGTCTGTTCAAATATCTGCGATTCGGTGCGCAGGGATCCCGAGGCCCCCACACGATTTCCCTCCAGCGATCCATCCCCCGCCACTGCACCTCCCGCGATGTGTGTCGGAACTGTCGTAGCGATAGCCCTAATGTTCTCCGTGTTGATGTTATCTTATGTCCACCCCCTTGCGTCTGCTTAACACACCTTGGGCGGGTAACGCAAGCCAAGGTGTAACACACGCATACACACACACGCATACACACACGCATACACACACACGCATACACACACACGCACACTTGTGTGTGCCCTGTGACTTCCCCTCTCTCCCCCACCCCTACCCACCCCACCCCGCCACCATCCGTTCTCTTGACAGGTCCTCACTCGCATTTGGTGCTTGTACGAGATCTGGAACACAATTTTGGCAGGCGGCCCGCCTAAGCTTGCCGTACTCGGGTACGACGTCAACCAGGACGCCTTTAAGGTATGGTACGGCACGGGCGCATTTGCGTGGCGGGCGGGCATCAGAATTTGCTGTAAACGGGAGAGTGCCGTACGACCATATGTGTGAAACAGGGGGGTGTATCTTCGCCCTCGGCAGCTACCCTGCGAAACCCTGCCTTCCCCGGTATTTCGGGGCACCCTCATCCAGTCACCCTAGTCAACTTCTTAGTGGATCGCTCAGGTTCCGCACCCACCACCAGCATCCAACGGAATCTGCCGGGTCCACAGCGGCCCAACTCCATTCCTGATTGGCTCACAGATTAACTTTATCCCAGGTCACCACCGTCCATCAACTAGGGGTGCAATGCCTTCCACCATCGATAGGACTTTTGACCCTAACGGGTATCGATCCCGGATCTCCCGGGGGCAATGGTCGCGCCATACCAGTAGTGCCAAACCCTAGTATGTATGTATGCATGTATGCCCTTTCCACACTCCCCGCCGCTACCTGCACTGTGACCCTAAAACGACCACACACACAAGTACGGCTTCCCATTGTTCCCCCGGGCCCCCTTTACGTACGACATTTTGTTTATTGGCCGTACGATTTCTTATAATACTTAGGAGGTGTACATCACTCTAGACGTGGCTGAGGCTCAGGCAACCGTTGATGCGGACAGAGTGCGTATCCTGGCGGACATTGCCGCATCCACCGGTATGTGCGTGTGTATGTATGTATGTGTGCATGTATGTATGTGTCGGTGTGTGTCGGTGTGTGTGATATCATACGGAGGGCTGGAAGTATATTTGTATGTACGGATTGTCGTGTATGTATGTGTGTATGTATGTGTGTATGTCTTTATATGTGGGAGGGAAAACATTATGTGGTTTGCGTCTGTCGTTTCCGTAACCTCCTCTCCCTGTCCTTCTTCCCCCCGTCTCAAACACCCCCCCTTCCCTCCCCCTCCCAAATCAAGTCAAGTCGGTGTGTTTTCCGCTTTCCAGCTCTTCTCCCCCCGTTCCGGCCTGCCACCGCAATCCTTTGACTTTCAAACATGACCCCATCTCCAATACCCCCTCTCTCCCCTCTCCCCCCTCTCCCCTCTTACTCCCCCCACTTTAATAACCCCCATTTCCCCCTTTTTTGTCCCCCCTTTAACTCCCCCCTCCCTCCCCTTCCCCTTCCCCCCAGGTCTTGAGCATCTCAACCAGGTGCTCAAGAGGTCGCTGGTGGAGAGTACGGAGGCGGAGGCGGAGAACGCGCTCAAGGTG